>NC_042629.1:48661916-48934416 GCF_901001135.1 Rhinatrema bivittatum | reverse complement strand
TGACCCAGTATGGCATGTTCTTATGTTCTTATGACGATTCAGTGTGTTAGAATTTATAATCAAGGTTACGGTCAGCCAGGACCCTATAAATGAAATGAAAAGAGAAGCTAACAAATCTGATCCCCGTGGAACTCCCGTGTTTAATGGAAATCAGGAAGAATGATTGCCAGATAGTGAGAGACACTGAACATGACCCTCTAAATAATACTTGAATCAGCTCAATAACTTTTGGATACCTAATTCCTCAAGTCTAAGCAGCAATATGCCATGTTTGAGTGTCAAAAGCTGTTTAACCCCCCCCCAGAAACCTGTGGCCAGCATCAAAACTCCTTTGAAATTTGTCTAGACTGGAAATCAATAAGATCTCCAATCTAAATCCCACATGGAAGCCAAATTGAAACTAGTCAAATAGGATATGATCGAGCAAAACTACATTTATCTGCCTTAAGACAATTTCTTCAATTACCATTGTGAGGAAGAAGAGTGAAGATATGGGTCAATAATTAAATAAATTATAAGAATTGAGGCTAGATTTCTTTAGAACAGGTTCAGTACTGGCCTGCTTCAGTTGATCAGGAAGACCACCTTCTGATAAAGACAGATTAACTATCCTAGATTTAGATTAAGCAATCTCATGCTGCTTGGCTTTCAGTACACCTGATAAGGATCAAGCACACAGGACGAGCTCTTAATCGATTAAATTAGCTCTACTATTTCAATACTAGATATTATTCTACCTAAGACCTAAAGGGACATTGATGGGAGCGTTCACATCAGCTGAGAAACGAGAGCATTATACTTGAACATTGTCAGAAAAATAAATAACAAATTGCTTATAGCAAGTGGCTGAGAATTCATCATGAGGATGCACAGGGACTTTGTTTAAAAGCCGTACAATGTGAAATAACTGTCGAGGAGCGTTACCTGCTTTCTGAATCCTGGTTGAGTAATAGTCTTTTCTGGCACCAGTTTTAGCACTGGTACTTACTGAGGCAAGGCAGATCCTGCATATCAATCATTCTCCCTTATGTCAGACCAGATGGCTGCTGAAAGATAAGGGTATGTGCCATTGTTTACAGAATAGTCTTATCACTGGAATATCATTAAAGACTGTTTTGTGCCATTGTCCAGCCTCCAAATTATTCATTTATTTGTATTATTTGTATGCAGCCTTTCGGGCACTTCAAAGCAGATTACATTCAGGTGCTGTAGGTATGTCCCTATCCTAAGAGAGCTTACAGTCTTAAGGGAGTCATTTGCTATGCCTTGGTATTTAATTGCAGAAGGGAAGATACCATGGGTGCTTCCCTGTGGTGTTTTTCCATGGCTCGGACTTTTTTTCCCTCCGCGGTAAAATACTTAATGGAAAAAATATTGAGGGGAAATGGAAAAAATCTCACAATGGCAGTCCCTTTCACCCAGTGCCACCATCTTCTTAAAGGGCCAGCGGTGACCGTAAGCACCCCCTGAAGTCAGTCTTCCTGCTGGGTGTCTGGTGAGACCCCACCCACCCATTCCTGCCCCCTCTAGAGGCAGCCCAGTCTGGAGCCTAGTGGATGCTCTGAGCTCCATTAGACTACCAAGGATACCCTAGATTACCCGGTATGGCTGGGGGGTGGGTAGGAGACCTGGGGGTCCTGCTTTAACATGGAAATCTGGGGGGGGTTTGGATGGGGGGGGTGATGTATTGTGAAAGGATGGGGGTGGGGCATCACTGCACGACTGGTAAAATCTATTTTTTGACACCTTGACTTCTGGGCTGCCTTTAGAGGTGGCTGTGTGTATATGTGTGTCTTTCCAGGTCCCCAGGGGGCTTTTTACATGATGGGAGGCAGGTGCTTTAGGACTGCTTCTAGCTGTTGAAGAAGCATCACAGAAACATTATGATACGCGTTATAGTGCTGATGCATCTGGAAGAAGTTAGTTGCAACTCTTGAGTTGGGTAACTAATACACAAAATAACATGGCTTTGCACTATTTTATTTTCATAAATTTAGGTATTTATGAACAGCTTTGCATGCATTGCAAATCTTATGTATGCAGTACAAGCTTACTTAAATACATGCATTCACATGCTAAACATTTTTCACACATTAAATGCTTATTGTGGCTTAGTGAATGTACCCCTAAGTTTGTACCTGAGGCAATGGAGACTGAAATGACTTGTCCAGGGTCACAAGGAGCAGCAGCGGTATACAAACCAAGGCTTCCTTAGTTTGCAGCCTGCTGCTCTAATCACTAGGCTGCTGCTCCACTCCAAATAAAACAGGAGAGAAGACAACCCTGTTGAATAATTCTAGTCAGTTCAAAATAAATATAAATATTGTTCATTGATCATTAGTCAAAACTTTAATCTGCTGTTGATGCAAGTGTTGTGGTAGTGCTGTATACTGTAGGTGTAATGGAAACCTTTCGTTAGTTGAATAATGGAAGTATGTAAAGGAAAATGATACCTAGCTGTGTTGTAGTGATTGCATTCATAGTTTTAGATCTTATTAGAGCATTATTGACTTTGGTTTGAGAGCAACATTGTTATATTAATTGAGGCAAAGCTATTGCAGAGCTTGCAATCATTAATCTAACAATGTTCTTGCCAGGTTCTTGTGGCCTGGTTTGGCCTCCATTAGAAATAGGATGCTGGGCTTGATGGACCCTTGGTCTGACCCAGCATGGCAATTTCTTATGTTCTGAAGGAACTAAATAATGAAATTTCAGACCTATTAGTAACAATTTGTAACCTATCATTAAAATCATCCATTGTACCTGAAGACTGGAGGATAGCTAATGTAACCCCAATATTTAAAAAGGCTCCAGGGGAGATCCGTGAAACTACAGACTGGTTAGCCTGACTTCAGTGCCAGGAAAAATAGTGGAAAGTGTTCTAAAGATCAAAATCACAGAACATATAGAAAGACATGGTTTAATGGAAGCAGTATGGCTTTACCCACGGCAAGTCTTGCCTCACAAATCTGCTTCACTTTTTTGAAGGAGTTAATAAACATGTGGATATATGTGAACCGGTAGATGTAGTGTACTTGGATTTTCAGAAGGCGTTTGACAAAGTTCCTCATGAGAGGCTTCTAGGAAAAATAAAAAGTCATGGGATAGGAGGCGATGTCCTTTCATGGATTGCAGACTGGCTAAAAGACAGGAAACAGAGAGTAAGATTAAATGGACAATTTTCTCAGTGGAAGGGAGTGGGCAGTGGGAGTGCCTTAGGAATCTGTATTGGGACCCTTACTTTTCAATATATTTATAAATGATCTGGAAAGAAATAAGACGAGTGAGGTAATCAAATTTGCAGATGATACAAACTTGTTCATAGTAGTTAAATCACAAGCAGATTGTGATAAATTGCAGGAAGACCTTGTGAGACTGGAAAATTGGGCATCGAAATGGCAGATGAAATTTAATGTGGATAAGTGCAAGGTGAAACCTAACACAATGTTAGGTTTCATATTAGGTGCTACCACCCAAGAAAGAGATCTAGGCGTTATATGGATAACACATTGAAATCACCGGTTCAGTGTGCTGCGGCAGTCAAAAAAGCAAACAGAATGTTGGGAATTATTAGGGAATGATGAATAAAATGGAAAATGTCATAATGCCTCTGTATCGCTCCATGGTGAGACCAAACCTTGAATACTGTATACAATTCTGGTTGCCACATCTCAAAAAAGATATAGTTGCGATGGAGAAGGTACAGAGAAGGGTGACCAAAATGATAAGGGGAATGGAACAGCTCCCCTATGAGGAAAGACTAAAGAGGTTAGGACTTTTCAGCTTGGAGAAGAGCCGGCTGAGAGGGATATTCAGCTTGGAGAAGAGCCGGCTGAGGGGGATATTCCCCCCCCCCTGCCCCTCCCGACACCCTCCCTCCCTCTCTCTCATCCTCAGCCCCTCCTCACCCCCTCCCTCCTATTCCTTCATGTTCCTTTGATTGTATATAACTTGTATATATGTATCTAAACTTGTTTCGTGTTTACTGTATGTACACCAAAACCCTTTTTCACCCGTCCCTTTCCCCCATCCTCTCCCTCCTCCTCCCCTCAGTTATATTATCAGTTACATTGTAAGGCCCTGTTGGCCAAGTTCACGTTACATGGAAACTGATGTGATGTTTTCTTAACGAGGATCGGTATATAAAAAACCTTAAATAAATATGATAGAGGTGTTTAAAATTACGAGAGGTCTAGAACGGGTAGATGTGAATCAGTTATTTACTCTTTCAGATAATAGAAAGACTAGGGGGCACTCCATGAAGTTAACATGTGGCACATTTAAAACTAATCTGAGAAAGTTCTTTTTCACTCAACTCACAATTAAACTCTGGAATTTGTTGCCAGAGGATGTGGTTAGTGAAGTTAGTATAACTGGGTTATAAAAGGATTGGATAAGTTCTTGGAGAAGTCCATTACCTGCTATTAATTAAGTTGACTTAGAAAATAGCCACTGCTATTACTAGCAACAGTAACATGGAATAGACTTAGTTTTTGGATACTTGCCAGGTTCTTATGGCCTGGATTGGCCAGTGCTGGAAACAGGATGCTGGGCTTTATGGACCCTTGCTGATTTTTCAGGGAGTGAACAAGAGAAACTGACTTATCACCTGACTAATATCAACCAGTTGGTAATCAAAAAATCTTTAGTTAGATAACCTTTTTTAATTTGGCAGTTCTTCCTGTTCTTTTGGGCTTCCATTGAGCCTTCAATTTCAGCTACCCAGGATTTTCCCCTGTTTTTAAACTTACCCCCTCCTTTCTAGCCCAACCATCAGAGAGAATATACCTGGCCAGGGGCCACAGACCATGGATCTCTCTTTAACTTAGTATACTTGTACCCTGATTCTGTCCAAGTATGTCACCATTGTAGAATTGCTGGGACTCCTCTAGTGCCACCCCCCTTTCCCTTCAGCATCTCTGCCTGGCCTTAGTAGGTGTAGCCAGACTCAGAAATGAATTCAAATTTCTCAGCACTGCATTGAGCCATTGGGATCAGCCCCTAGTTTTAATGTTTTCTTTTAATCCTACTAGTAAAGAAATATAAGACTTATTGTGTTCTGAAGGAAAAGTATAAAAGAGCCCCATGGGAGCTTTTTAATGGCCTCCATTTGTATATTTAAAACTCTGTGGTTCTTGTTTAGATGTTTTTTTTTTTAATTTTTAGTTTAGCTTTGTTAATTTGTTTTCTGCTAAAGCCAGAAGAGAAATGTGTCCTTACTTCATTAAATTCCTTTCTTAAAACATGTAAAGAATTTTCTTTGATTTGGTAGCTTTTAATGGCCTAATTATCTTCCTAGTGTGTTTTTTGGTTACTGGTCATGTTAACAAATTATGCATCCCCCCCCCCCCAAGGCTCATGGAAATAACATTTTACAGTATCTGCAGCCCAAGAACCTCAGACTCCCTCACAACCATCCACCACTCTGATCAATCTTTAAGCCATCCCACCAGGTTAACCAGGTACACCAGTTCTCTTAAAACATGCTGCATATCCCATCGCAATTCCTAAGAATTAAGAACCAGATTCCTGGCCCGATGTGGTAAGTATTGGAGATAGATGGTCCAGATACTTAAAAATTTATCGCCTGTGTGAAAACGAGATATGGCATTCTAGGTTTTCCATTTGCATTAAAGCATGAAATTGGTTTGTCATACCTGAAACTTCAGATTTTCTGTCATGACATAAGGGTTTATGAGACAGAAAATGTCACTGTTAATAGTGTTTTGGTCTACTTGTGTTTCAAGGGGAATTTCTTAGAAACATAGAAGTGACGGCAGAAGAAGACCATAGGGCCCATCCAGTCTGCCCAGCAAGCTTTCACAATTATTTTTCTCATACTTATCTGTTACTCTGGCCGCTGAGGTCAGGGCCCTTATTGGTAACTTTTTGGTTCTAATTTTCCTTCCTCCCCTGCCACTGATGTAGAGAGCAATGCTGGAGCTGCATAAAAGTGAAGTATCAAGCCTAATTGGTTAGGGGTAGTAACAGCTGCAATAAGCAACTCCCACGCTTGTTTGTTTACTCAGCCTGTGCAATTTAGTCCTTGTTGGTTGTCTTAATACAAATCCTCTTTTCTTCATCCCCCCTGCTGTTGAAGCAGTGAGCTGTGCTGTATATGTATTCAAAGTGAAGTATTGGTTCAGGGTAGTAGCTTCCGCAACAAGCAAGCTACTCCCACACTTATTTGTTTTCTCAGACTATGCAATTCAATCCTAGTTAGTAGTTGTCTGAATGTAAATCATCTTATCTTCATTCCCCCCTGCTGTTGACACAGTGAGCTGTGCTGTATATGTATTCAAAATGAAGTATCAGTGATGATTCAGTAATTCTGTTATGTAATTACATTCTATTCCTGTGGTGGTTTACAATGCCTTGTAGCCCAGTGGGACAAAGGTGGTGTCTAAATCCAAAAATAAAATAAAGATTTTAAGAGACATGGGGGGGGGGGGGGGAGATAATTTTTGTGATAGATGTATGATGGAGGGAAGAGTGCTTTGTTGAAGAACTTCAGCTGACCAACAGCTGTACTGTTGGTTATATATTTTTTTTTTTTTACCTTTTAGAGCAGATGGTTGAATGACTCTTGCTGGCAACGTCCCTTTGCCCATCATTTCCAGGCAGGTTATGCTGCTGTGTTGAGCCCAGTAGACATCCCAACTATTACCCTCATTTTGAATGTTCATGAGATCTATTTGTTTACATCTGGTCTGTGACCCAGGTTAATTTGCATATTTCAGTTATCCTAAAATCTAGCTTTAATAGTGTCTCATGAGGACCAGTGTTGGGAACTACTGATTGGATTATTGTTCTCTGGCTGCATTGGATTATTGCCCTCTGGTTGCATTGCACAAGTAAGTATCTTGTTGTATCCTGCTTGCACTTTTTTAAAATAATGAACACTCACTCCGTGATGAATATTCTTGATAGATAGTCCTCCTAGTAGTGTGCTGACCTTTGAGCAATATGATTATTTTAATAATCAAACTAGTAAATTATAGTTAATGATTACCTTAGTCTCCATTTTTAAAAATTTGAACCAAAGTAAACTCTTAAAATTTGAATAGGACTAAGATTGAAAATTAGCTTTGTTTTAGGAAAAGAAATGGTTTGTAGATGGTAAAGAACAATGTCATTAGAACACTTTAGTTGTACTTGTTTTGATAACCATCCATCTCTTCATTCCCTTTCTCTTTCATACCTTGCTTGTATCTTTCATTTAAGTTCTATATTATTCAGACCACTGTATAAATTGCAAATGAATTTGAAGTGGATTTTTATTGCCGTTGTGAAGGTTATGTTCCTTAGCAACAAAAACTCGTTATTAGGGTAGTTCACATGGTAATTTAGAAGCAATGAATTTTCATGATCTTTCCTTCTGTTCATTCTCAGTAAACTCTTAACCTAACTGCTTTCCCAAAATCAACGTACTCATGTCTGGCTTGTTCATATCTACACATAGTATTGCTGTGGTTCTCAACTGCATGTCTCTGTGATATGGTCATAGTGGCATGGTATGTTTTTATCTGTACATTAAATAAATAATATTGATACATTTTGCATGTCTATAAGTTGTCTGACATGGTCATGTCAGGTATGTCTTGGAATAAGCTGCTTGGTCTACCAGCCTCTACAATCAAGCCCCTCCAGATGGTTCTAAATTCAGCAGCTAGGGTCCTGACCAATTCTAATAAAAGAGACCACATCTCGCCCATCCTCTACAATCTTCACTGGCTTCCAATTAAATTTAGAATCTTCTACAAAGTCATGACCCTTATTCACAAATCCATAAACAATATAGCTCCAATCGATCTTACACATCAACTACGCACCATCAAATCAACAAGACCTATCAGAAAAGCCTACCAAAACACCCTGGTCATCCCTCAAGCCAAAACTCCATTAAGGAATAGAGCTTTTTCCACCGCAAGCCCTTCTCTATGGAATTCACTTCCACTAGAACTAAGACAAGACTCCTCCCACCAGTCATTCAAGAAAAATCTGAAAACTTGGCTATTTAGTCAAGCATTTCCCTGACTATTCACAAGCAGCTTTCAATTTGTTATTTTTATATCTGCCACGCTCTAAAATGCATATCTCCAGCTCCACCCTCCTCTTCATTATCTTTCCCACAATGGTTCAGTCGATGCACTCAAGCGGAAGTTAGTTTTCCAATGACTTCTGTTTCCAGCAAGACATCTATACATTTAGGAATAGGAATAATTCCTAATACCATGTTTGAGTTAGACGTTGTCTTTTGGCGATCTATTTTTATTTCTTCTTCCTTTATAAAGGCTATTTAAAAGTTTTATTTAAAACATTAAGACATTTAGACATTTATAACTCAATGTATTTGTCTAATATATTTCTCTATTTAACTTTTGTTTAAAAAGTTCTATTTATCTGTTTGTTCAAAAAGTTATTTGTTATATGTAATTGCTCCCAAGCAAACCTTTCAATAGTTCTCTGTAAACCGATTTGATTTGCATATAATGTAAGAAGACCGGTATATAAAAAACATAAATAAATAAATAAATAAGGTGTATAGGACCACTTGGTCTTAATCTGCCATCTTTTATGAATGGAGGTAATCTGCATAGAGCAACAAAAAGCAACAGGGTAGCATGCGTGGAATGGCAGTTGTAACCTTGAACACCTTGATAGGCGTACAGGATTTGGTCTTTATCTGCTGTCCTTTACTAAGTTACTGTGTTACATGGCTTTGTCAGTGCAGGTTCTCTTTCTGTCATAGACATGATGTCCTAGTTTGTGTGAGGTAATGTCTATGGAGCCGAATCATATGCAGTATTTAAGCTCTGTGAACATTGGGGTGTCACTGAAAACATCCCATATTTTACACCTTCTGCTGATATAGGTTTCATCTGAGATATTCAGACATCTTAAAAACACACAATCTCCATACAGAAATACAGTGTGTGTGTGTTCTGCTCTGAGATTTTGTGATATGATGCGATTAAGACTGGCATTAGTGTCTTGACCTTATGAAGGTTATTGCTTACAGTTAGATATTTTATCACTTAACGTGACACATGAGGGTTTCTCTGCTTTCTCAGTCTTTGTTCTCACTTGCCTTTCCCAAAACTCAAATACACCAACTGTTTTACTGCTATCAGAAACTCATGATTCAAATCAATGACAGATAACTTTGCTTGTATCTACTCCTCTGCTTTGTCAGTTTTAGTTACTGCTCAGTGTAACAGAAAGGAGGTCAGGGCAATGTGACGTGCTCAGAAATGAACCTCTTTAGGTTAAACTGGCATCTATTGGCTTTGACTTTGCTTTTCTGCGATGTAAAACCTTGTTACACACAAAATGTGTACCTGCGCAAGTAATGTACTTTGACATGCTTACCGTAGGGAGAAAAGGGCATGAATGCTGGTTGCACAAGCAAAATTCTTGCTGAAGAATGTGTTGCTTGTTGGGGTTATTAGTTTTCATTTATTTAGGATTGCTAGAATTATTTCTCTGTCTTATTGATAGCATGTGCCAAATGTTGAAGTTGCCTCAGGGTCATGGGTTGAGGGTTGTGTTTTTATTTATTTATTTTGACACTTCACTGAAAAATTGCTTGTACCTATAAGAAAGCAAATAGAAATGGTTCTGTCAAGCATTAACAGGAATTTGTCTGGCCACATCCTCTCTAGAGCTCCAACCATGTCTGCCTTAGCATTTTAGAGTTACACTGGTTGCTATTAAATGCCATTAGTAAACGGAAAACAGGATTCTCATACCTATTATGTGCATTAATATACTTTGGGAACAATGTTCATCACTTGCCCTACTAGTGAACTGGCAAGTTGGCACAGTAGCCTATCCATTGAGAGTTGATTTTGGTTGACTGCTGGACATGTGCATGTGCTTAAATGTGCTAAATGGAATGTTCTATTGCAGTGATGCGTTCATGAGGCTTCATCTCTCTTGTCTGGTGCATCAGACCAAACACTTCTCTCTCCATATTAGCAGGTAGTTGTTGAAGCTGGGATTTTTAATTTCTATATCACTACAGTGGCTGCTCAAATTCAAGCCCTACATCCCGCTCTCAAATTCCAGTCTTTCACCATTTCTAGTCTCATCAAATTTTCTTCAGGCGCTGTGAAATTTGCATAAAAAGGGCCATACAGGATTGCTGGATCCAGAACATAAACCCCAAATAAATGGAGGGGCAGGGGGAGGCAAGCCACAGTAACCTTTTCTTATAAAGTTATTTTTATATCCAAAGTTATGCAGTAACAATTTGAATCTAAACTGTTCACTTTCTTGCATGTTTATAAACTAAACAATGCGCTAACTCTCTCATATAATCAGGTGGAGCTTTGACACTTCAGTTCACAGCCTGGCTTTACCCTTTCCTAAGTCTCTGATTTCATGAATTAACATCCAGACAAAATAACTTCTTAAAGGAATAATCATTGATTGGGTTGTAGAACCATTTTGTAAGCATCGTGCACCTTTGTGCTGTGACATGGTTGTTGCTGCCTCATGAGCGAGTCCACTAGGCCCTCACTGACAGCTGCAAACATGCACTGGTCGGCATAGGCTGGAGCTTCCCCTAAACCAGCCCAGTTCCCTGCAAGTTGAGATCTTGGTTTCTAGGGGGTCGGCAGGACAGGTGAGTCCCGAGGGTGAACCAGGAGAGAGTCCAAAGATTGGGTCAAGAGTCGGGATACAAGGCAGATAGCAAGGGAGTAGTCAAGTCTGTAGCTGAGGTCAGAACCAGAGAATCAGTCCAAGTCTTACAACAGACAGACAAGAACAGGTCAAGGAACAGGCCAAGGCTGGAGGAGGCAAACTGGACAGACTGGGCAAGGCTGAATGAGACAAGTATGGATGACAAACACGATCTGCTGGGCATTTGCTTGGAGCATGGCTGGAGTTTAAATACCAAGCCACGCTGATATCATTAGAGAGCACCTGAGCTGCTGTTCCTGCCATAGGGCCTATAGATTCAGCACGTGCTACGTACACCTAAGGAGGGGCCGGGAAGGCAGCATGGTGGCCTACAGAGGTGAGTATAGCTGATAGCGACAGTGAGCTACGACCAGCAGACATAACACATTTGCTGTGTATTTTTGGGTGGCTTTGGTATTGTCGAGAAGCTTTTACTTTTCCTGCCTTTTCCTCCAAATATAATAAAACTTGCTAATACAAAGAGAAGATGCACATTTGTCAGTAATTTGTGTTGTATTCCAAAAAGTGTAAATTTATCAAGTTATTGTACATAGACCATGGTAAGCAAATACATTCAGAGAATGAATACAGGATTTATTAAACATAAGACCGATAAGACACCAGAAATAAAGCAACTATAGTTTATTATTGCTCTGGAATGGCCACATGAGCTGGAAAGTTCTTTGCTTGACTTTCTCAAAATGAATCTAAGAAATCTAAAGTTTTTGAAGAGTGTCCCAAGTGAGCTATTTTGATTGCTTTGTTGTTCAGAGGCACCCGCAGGTTATGGCTGTTCCAAGCAAATTAAATATTTATTGGTAATTAAATAAGTCATTTGTTAGAGCTGAAACTGTATACAGTGGTTAAAATGTAGAGCTGAGAATCTTCTGGAGGCCCTTTTAACCTCTCTATGCTCCAACTTTGATTATAAGCTTTTCAGGCCTGAGAGAGCCTATTTTATATAGATTATCTTTACAGTCCTTTGCAGCCTTCTGGGGATGTATGTACACATTTGTGAGTAAGAAATAACATGATCCATAGTTCTAATTTTTGTTTATGTAAATTAGGCAATTTAGTTAATGAGCTGTTCATACTAGCAGCTAGCCCATTAGTTTTTTTTCCAGTTGGGTTAGGCTCTCTAGTATTTGCAGATAGTGCTATAAAATATTCTATTCCATCTTAATTTGAAAAAAACATTCCTCCCCAAAAAATTAGTAATAGAAAATAATTTAAAAATTCCATTTGGTAAATAGAAATCTGAACAAATCAGGAAGTTTTTGTGTGGTGTTTATGCTCACACTTCATCTGAATGCAGAATATTTTGTTTGCCATAAACATTTTCTTTTGTAAATAAAAATGCTTGCTTTACTTAGGGGTTTTTTTTTTTTTTGGAGTAAAGTGTATGCCTCTTCTAGGCAGTATTATACATATCGATTGACAAACTTTTGCTGTTGAATATTTCCAGTTTTGACTGCTGCATAAACGTGAGCATTACAAAACCACCTGCCTTCTGAATATCTTTAAGAGAAAAATTATAAGGTGACTTTTTTTTTCATATTGGGAGCTAAAGACTCCTTAACTTTTTCAGAGTATTTAATTTTTGGTCTAGTCTTTCAGAGTTAAACATTCTCTTTTAGGTAAAACAGGCATTTAATTTATCCCAGGCAGGTCTCAAGGTCTAATTTATTCAACGTGCCTGAATTTTATGCTGAACTGATAATGTTGTCTTGGAGTTCATAGGGATGAATGCTGATTCCCTGTTGAATCAAATTTCTTTTAAGCAGACTTTTTATGTAGATTGCATCGGGGTGTAGGCTTAAGTATTAGCTTTGCAAGGAACAAAGTTGAAAATGGCATGGCCTGAAATGACCTATTAGCAGAAGAGGTGGAGACTTATCACTTTGGCACATTCTGGGCATGCTTGGCACAGTAGTGGGGAAAGGGTTGAGAGGACAGCTAAGTGATGGGGGAGGAGGGAGTTATGTGCGCATATACCTAAGTTGGATAAATCTCTACTGGGCAGACTAGATAGACCATTTTTGTCTTTTATTTGCTGTCATGTAGTTTCTATTAGACTGGCAGAAATCCCTCTGAACCTGGTGATAATTTGATCACCTGGTGGTAAAATGAGCTTATGTGACTGTCATTGACTACCTTTGACCAGTGGCACTCTGCCACACACTCTGCTTTCTTTATGCTATGCTATGTTGTATAATTCTAAACTTCAACAATGTCTTTAAAATGTATTTTTGCATGCAAAATGTTACCAACTGCAGGGATCTAATTTGCTGGTTTATATTAGTCACTTTCTGTGAATAAACTGAACTACAGTATATGCAGAAGTGAAACACCATTTAATGAGTATAAAGCAGATATTGACTCTTGCTAATGGAATCATCAAGATTTATTGTCCTGAGAGGTAATTATTGACTAAGATGAAACTGAGGCCGCATTTCCCTCAAAAGTATGATAAGCCTTGATGATCCCTAAAACAAAAATCAATATGTATATATTGTTGCATACTGTTTAATGTTGCAGATAAGGCTATTTATGAGGAATTTTTTTAAATGAACCACAGTTTGAGTTAAGTTTAGAGGTAGAAGCTGCAAATTTATTACTAGGATCCTACAATTTTGATAGGAATAGGAGGATACTGTTATTTTATAACTATTCTGGCTAGATCCGCTGCTAAAAAAAATAAAAAATAAAAAAATAAATAAAGTAAGAATGTCTTAATTTTTCCTTTCTTCTAGTCATTGCTTTCATGGAACCCCAGCTGTTGTTCTGCTTTTGGCAAAGTTTATTTTTGCCCTGAGAAGTAGGCATTGCTGTTTTAAAGAATTGCACTTTCTATGCATCAACCAAAAACATTTTTTCACCACACTCTTTTCTTGAGTATTTACTTTTTGAGGTCTGTGGTTGGTTCATTTTTTTTTGTGTTTTTTTTTTTTACTGAAACTTATCACCAAGCCTCAACAGTAGAGTTTTGTTTTAATAAATCTGAGTTATTTCAGAAGTATCGCGAAGACAGTTTGCATTCTTACTAGCATGTTGTATGATAGTTACACATTTGACAAGTTTCCACTTAGAACTTATAGTAACTAGGTCCTTGAACATTCAGCCATGGTTTGGCATAAATACTTTTCTCCATTCCGGTTTATATGTTGTTGCTTTGTTTACTGAGCAAAATTAGGGCCTGATTCACTAAGCATTTTTCTCATAGAGGCAGAATGGAAGAAAAGCCTTAGTGGATCAGGCCCTTAAATTGTTGTAATACTCAGAATGCAAATTCAGCCTAGCTAAAGGAATCAAAGTTCTTCAACCTCTTTTGGCCACTTGGTTTCGACGCGCTATTTTTACCCCTTATACAGTAAGGGGTAATAGCGCGACGAAAACGTGTGGCCAACCCCCCCCCCCCGAAACTAATAGCGCCCGCAACATGCAAACGCATGTTGATGGGCCTATTAGTTATTAGTGCTCGGCCGGCACCGGGGAAGTGTACAGAAAAGCAGAAAAAACTGCTTTTCTGTACACCCTCCAACTTAATATCTTAGCGATATTAAGTCGGAGGCCCCAGAAGTAAAAAAAAAAAAAAATCTGCCCGCGGGTTGGAAGATGGGCGCTCAATTTTGCTGGTGTCCGTTTTCCGAACCCGTGGCTGTCAGTGGGCTTGAGAACCAATGCCGGAAAAATTGAGCGTCTGCTGTCAAACCCGCTGACAGTCGCCGCTTCTGTCAAAAAGGAGGCACTAGGGACGCACTAGTGTCCCTAGCGCCTCCTTTTACCGTGGGCCCTCATTTACATTTTTTTTTTTTTTTTACTGAATCGCACGCCCAGGAGAGTAGGCGCTAGCCAGCTCTCCCGCGGGTTTTTCTGTATCGGTCTGGTAAATGTTCAAGGAGAGAAAGAGAGTCATGTTAACAGATGAAGATTTGTTTCCAAACATTTATATACCGCCCACTCAGATACCAGTCCTGATTAGAGTGGAGAACAACATACAATTATAAAACTATATCATAAAATATAAACCAACACAGATGGAGATGGAGTAAGTCTGGGTTTTGTCAGGTTGACTCTCTTTGAAACTAGCAGTAATCTGTGTTGATTTCTAAATTAAATTTAGTTGAATAAAATAGGAACTGTAGTAATTATTCTAACTAGGCATGGAGAGGTAACCATTACTACTGTTTGGGCACAGATTGAAATATGGAAAAAAGGACTTGCCAAATGGATAGCTCTTTCTTTAGCTCCTTCCTTTTTTGTCTTTCTCTTATCTCTCTCCCAGACCTTCTGAAATACATCTTGCTGCCATCTGAATGCTGCAGCAAAATTTCCCATTAGTAGCCATTAGAGTTGAGAGAGGAGTTCTGCTCCAGTTTGTGCTTGAAACATAAGAGAAACTGAACAGGCACATCCACCATCAAATGCAAAATCTCACAGAAGCATTGATTTCTTATGTCTTAATGCATTTCTGAAATACATAAGAACCTAAGACGTATACTGCTGGGTCAGACCAATGATCCATCAAACCTTTCATCCTATCTTCAGTAGAATCTGGGTCATTTGGAAGTACCTGGAAGATCACTCCCTGTGGCTCCCAGATATGAGATGGCTATCCCTGAGACTGCCTGTCTAATAAGTGTTATTGGACTTGTGTTCTAGGAACTTGGCCAAACCTTTCTAAACCCAGCTATACTACCAACTTCACCCACATCCTCCAGCAACAGCTGCCACATCCTCCAGCAACAGCTGCCACCAATTACTTGATTGAGTAATTGATTGGCAGTGTGATAATGGGAGATTTTAATTACACCAATATTGACTGGGTAAATGTAACATCAGGACTTGCTAGAGACAAAGTTCTTGGATGTAATAAATGACTGCTTCATGGAGCAATTGGTTCAGGAACCAACAAGAGAGGGAGCTATTTTAGATTTAATTCTTAGTGGAACGCAGAATTTGATGAGAGAGGGTAACGGTGGTGGAGCCACTTGGCAATAGTTATAACATCAAATTTAAACTAATAACTGGAAGGGGGACAATAAGTAAATCTACAGCTCTAACATTTTGATAAAATGAGGAAAATAGAAAAAAACTGAAAGGTGCAGCTGCAAAGGTTAAAAGGCTTGAACAGCATGGACATTGTTTAAAAATACAATCCTAGATGCACGGTCCAGGTGTATTCCACGCATTAAGAAAGGTGGAAGGAAGGAAAATGATTACCCGCATGGTTAAAAGGTGAGGTCAAAGAGGCTATTTTAGCCAAAAAAAATCCTTCAAAAGAAAATAGGATAAAGCATAAGCATTGTCAAGTTAAGCATAAAACACTAAGACAGGCGAAGAGAGAATTTGAACTGAAGTTGGCAGTAGAGGCAAAAACTCATAATAAAAAAACTTTTAAAAATATATCTGAAGCAAGAAACCTGTGAGGGAGTCAGTTGGACTGTTAGATGACAGAGGGGTTAAAGAGGCTCTTAGGGAAGATAAGGCCATTGCAGAAAGACTAAATGTATTCTTTGCTTCTATGTTTACTAATGAGAATGTTGGAGAGATACCAGTTCCGGAGATGGTTTTCAAGGGTGATGAGTCAGATGAACTGAACCAAATCACTGTGAACCTGGAAGATGTAGTAGGCCAGATTGACAAACTAAAGAGTAGCAAATCACCTGGACCAGATGGTATTCACCCTAGGTTATTGAAGGAACTAAAAAATGACATTTCTGATCTATTAGTTAAAATGTGTAACCTATTATTAAAATCATCTATTGTACCTGAAACAGGAGAGTTGCCAATGTAACCCCAATATTTAAAAAGGGCTCCAGGGGCAATCCGGGAAGCTATAGACCAGTGAGCCTGACTTCAGTGCTGGGAAAAATAGTGGAAACTATTCTAAAGATCAAAATCGTAGCGCATATAGAAAGACATGGTTTAATGGAACGCAGTCAACATGGATTTACTCATGAAAAGTCTTGCCTAACAAATCTGCTTCATTTTTTTTGAAGGGGTTAATAAACATGTGGGTAAAGGTGAATCGGTAGATGTAGTGTATTTGGTTTTTCAGAAGGCGTTTGACAAAGTCCCTCTTGAGAGGCTTCTAAGAAAACTAAAAAGTCATGGGATAGGAGGCGATGTCCTTTTGTGGATTACAAACTGCTTAAAAGACAGGAAACAGAGAGTAGGATTAAATGGTCACTTTTCTCAGTGGAAAAGGGTAAACAGTGGAGTGCCTCAGGGATCTGTACTTGGACCAGTGCTTTTCAATATATTTATTAATGATCTGGAAAGGAATACGACGAGTGAGGTTATCAAATTTGCGGATGATACAAAATTATTCAGGGTAGTTAAATCACAAGAGGATTGTGATACATTACAGGAGGAGCTTGCAAGACTGGAAGATTGGGCATCCAAATGGCAGATGAAATTTAATTGGACAAGTGCAAGGTGATGCATATAGGGAAAAATAACCCTTGTTGTTACAGGATGTTAGGGACTACCACCCAGGAAAAAGATCTAGGCATCATAGTGGATAATACTTTAAAATCGTCTGCTCAGTGTGCTGCAGCAGTCAAAAAAGCAAACAGAATGTTAGGAATTATTAGGAAGGGAATGGTTAATAAAACGGAAAATGTCATAATGCCTCTGTATCGCTCTATGGTGAGATTGCACCTTGAATACTGTGTACAATTCTGGGCACCACATCTCAAAAAAGATACAGCTGTGATGGAGAAAGTACAGAGAGAGGCAACCAAAATTATAAAGGGAATGGAACAGCTCCCCTATGAGGAAAGACTAAAGAGGTTAGGACTGTTCAGCTTGGAGAAGAGATGGCTGAGGGGGGATATGTTAGAGGTCTTTAAGATCATGAGGTCTTGAATGAGTAGATGTGAATCGATTATTTACACTTTCAGATAATAGGACTAAGGGGCATTCCATGAAGTTAGCAAGTAGCACATTTAAGACTAATCGGAGAAAATTCTTTTTCACTCAACGCACAATTAAGCTCTGGAATTTATTGCCAGAGGACGTGGTTAGTGCAGTTACTGTAGCTGGGTTCAAAAAAGGTTTGAATAAGTTCTTGGAGGAGAAGTCCATTAACTGCTATTAATCAAGTTTACTTAGGGAATAGCCACTGCTTTAATTGCATCAGTAGCATGAGATCTTCTTAGTGTTTGGGTAATTGCCAGGTTCTTGTGACTTGGTTTGGCCTCTGTTGGAAAAAGGATGTTGGGCTTGATGGACCCTTGGTCTGACCCAGCATGGCAATTTCTTATGTTTTTATCACTGAAAAAAAGACTTTCTAAAATAGTTTTGAAATCTACCACCAGATTCATGGAATGTCTTTTAGTCCTAATATCTATTTATTTATTTATTTATTTTCTCTTTTTTTTTTTCTATATCACATATCATCAATCTAGGCGATTTGCAAATTTTTCACATAAAATTTTTAGAATAAATGATACAATACCAGTACAAAATAATATGAAACATGCAACATAAACTTGACCTTTCCCTCTAACCTTTTTGTTGTTTAGCTCTTCAGCCCTCTTTTTACCTTTAGATATAATTATGTCTCCTTAAAAAGCCAGGTTTTTAGCATTTCCCTGAATAGCTTATGCTCTCTCATTAGCTGTAACTCCTCCGGCATTGAATTCCAGAGTACTGGTCCTGCCACTGTAATTGCTCGTTCATATACCATGTTCAAACAAGCTTGGTTCACTGAGGCAGTCGCTAAAAGACCTTTATTCACAGACCGTAGTTCCCTCTGTGGCACATTGCTCTGTAATCTGGATCTCAACTATCCATTTTCCAGTTTATAGAGTACCTTATGGATTATTACTAACACTTTAAATTAGATTCAAAAGGCTGCTGGCAACCAATGAAGATCCTAAGTACAGGCATGATATGTTCATACCTCCCCAATCCACAAAGTATTCTAGCCTTGGAATTTTGTAAAACTATACCAATTTAATAATGTTTTTTGATAAGAAATGAGTTACAATAGTCAATATTATTTAGTATCATCATTTGCATAATAACTGAAAATGTTCAGTCTCCAGATATGGCTTTAATTGACGCAACATATGCAATTTAAAGTACCCACTTTTCACCAGCTTACACACATGATCTTTCATAGTACTAATCTGAAAGAGTAAATAATCATTCCGCATTTACCTGTTAAGCACCACTCATGATTTTATAAGCCCTCTATAAAATCCTCTCTGTTTCTTTCTAGGTTAGAGACCTTAACTGTTTAGGTTTACTTTATAAGGGAGATGCCTGTCATTTTTGTTTTCTCTCTCTGTACCTTTAGTTCTGCTATATCACTTTTGAGATGGAGTGACCAGAACTGCACACACTACTCAAGGTGCAGTTGCACCATAGATTTATACAGATTCATCATGATATTTTCACTTTCATTTTTTATTCCTTTCCAAATAATTTTTTTATTTTATTTATTTTTTTTTTTACTGCTGCCACACATGGAGCTGAGGATTTAAAGTTATTTGGTGGAATGCACCTTTCTGCCTGAACTTCAAAGCTCAATTTCTGTTTGTAAAACTTAGAGCTGATGCTGCAAGGCGTTTAGCATGCAAAAAGTGCGTTTCTAAACAGGAGTGCTACTTAGCGCCCTTGCATGGAAATCCCATGCAAATGAGGGCATTAAACAGTAGTCCCAGATGTAGAGTGCATCGGGTCAGCGCATCTTTTTTAGTGCTGGAAACTTAACTCTGAGTCACAGCTGGACTTAAATTTCCAGTGCTACTGCACTGGCACTTAAAAACCCTAAAAAAGGGGAAAAACTTTATATATAAAAAAAAAAGGCCACGGATATGTACGGATTTATCTGGGTAAGTGGCAGTAACTGCCTCCATTTGTCCGATAGGTCTGTACTTATCTGGCTAAGTACCACTTACCCAATCTCTGCCAGATAATTCAGTACTTAACAGTTGACAGCCAGATAACTCAATTCTTATCTGGCTATCTGGTGCAGTTTATCCTATTTAGCCAGCTAAATATTTATCCGGCTAAGTAGCAGTTACCTGTGCTAAGTGGTGGCTGCCGCTGTCACTTATGGCCTGTCGGGGGTGCCTTCCCACCCCCTTTCTGAGTTACAATGTATGTTGAACCTGTGCCAAACAAACATTTTACTCTAAACTAGAATTTTTTTTAAACTCCCAATGCTTTTGCATTCCATTAACTTACTGCACCAGGAGTTAAAAAAAAAAATTCAAAAAAATCTGGGCATTAAAAATGTGTACTGAAAACTAGAGCAAAGTTTAACGCCCAGGTTACTGCATCTTACTGATTGTCCTCAATGATAACAAGATCCTCTTCTTGGGTGGTGACTCTTAATTTGGATTTCAGTATTGTGTAGCTACAGTTAGGATTATTTTATGTTTTTATACATTTGAAGTTAGAAGGCAGGACATGTAAGAACTGAAGAGTGAAAGTTTACTTTAAAGTGAATTGTCCATTAAAGGAACTATGCTGCTCAGTGATTGTTCCTGTAACAGGACTTTGCATCAAAATGTCTTGCTGGAAGCACACAGAGGACAGTGGGGTCAAGATAGTTGATAGAGGGGGCTGTGGCATTTAGAGGGGGGAGGTTAATGATTGCACACCAACTTGTAAAGTGTTGGAGGCCTTTCATTCAAATGATACTTACCTTGAAAATAAGATCCCTTTACCAAAATAGAAAAAAGATGGAGTAATAAGTACATTGTGAAAAATAGAGAGACTTTTACTATCAGAAAGTTTCCTTCATATAGGTTTGAATGTAACACAGTACATGTCTGCAGAAAAAGACTCAAGCTGTCCATTCAGTCTGCCCAACAAATATTCCATGGTAATTGTTGCTCTGTGCCCAGTCAACACAGGTTACCCTTTTCTTTGTCTCCATCATTTAACCACAAAGAATCTTCTGTGTTTATCTCATGTGATGCTGGTTCTGGTATATAGATCATAAATTACATAGTTGTCCAAAATGTTCCAAGACTTCTGAGACTTAGGGAAATTATCCTGCTTTTCATTCTCTCCACTGTTATCACTATTTTTATTTGCAGCTGAGATGCCACTAATTGTCAGTCTGTTCTGTGCACCTTTAGCCAGATCTTTGTCTCCCATAGCAACTCTGGGAAAGAAAAACATACTCATCCCAGTGGTTGAGCAAATTATTGATGTTAAATGCCATATAATCCTTTGCCTCAAGATGTTTGTGTTGCCTCAAAAAGCCACCACTGGCTTATACGCAGATGCAGAATTATTGCAGTTCGTCTTGCTTTCTAGTTAAAGGATGATAATACCTTATTATATTATTCTTTCTATAATCAGTATTTGTTTGCCTATAAGCACTTACCCGCAGTTAAATATAAGCTGGTGAGCAGCAGTTGCTCTATTCTCATTATTGTCTATGTGAAAACATTTTTATCACTGCTGTGCTTTATATGATGTAGAATCTCATTGGATTTAATTCTATTACAGCAGTTTCCACTGACTTTGTAATTTGACCAAAGTGAAAATGATACCTATTTCCTAAAGGAACTGTTTTCATTATGATGGTATTTGGATTATCTATCTGTACTTGATATGTATTTGAAGTTGTAACTAACCACAATGAGTAGGCCTTTGGTGGACCAGAAAGATGGTGTATAAATATTCAAATTAGATTAGTCAAATCTAATACTTTAAGATATTAGCAGCACTTAAGGATCTCATGCTATTTTTATTTTTTACCTATTTGTTTCTTTCGGGTCCTAACTAGTGTTTGACCTGGAGCTAGTCATCCCAATTCCATACAACCTACATACCTCTGTCCTGGTGCGTACCCTACCAAGATGGTGAAGGAGAAACCATGCTAGGGAAGGTTTGAATTTTATAGGACTCAAGAATAAGGTAGTTTTCTTTTTAAGTTCTAAAGGCTAAACAAAACACAGAAATAACCAATTTACCCCACAATCTCAGTCACAAAAAAAAAAATTTCTCTAGCAAAGCAATCCTCACAGATGCTCTTCAAGCACCAGCTCAGGCAACTTCTGTTCTCAGTACTCCCTCAGGATTCAAAGTAAATTAGCTCTTGCCTCGCTATTTATCTGTGCTTCTATGGAAAATTCCTTCTATCAAATCCATACTGCAATTAGTTTGCTGGAGTGACCCTCTCAGCTAATCTCCCTTTAGTTAACACCTATTCAAATCAATATCACAGTTTTCTCACACCTTCAAGGTAAAGTATTCTTTCTTTTAAGGACAAAGAATTCAGGACTCTGGTTTCTTTTTAAATTCTAAAAGTGAAAGGAGTCAGTAATCTAACTTTCTTAAGTTTTAAAGGCCAAAGCACTCAAGGAAAAAGCAACATTTTTTTTTTAATTCTAAAGGCAAAACAAAAGTTTACGCCACAATCTCTCGTGTCCCATGCTATGTCATAAACAATTCCCTAGTAAAGCAATATTCATAGATAAGAACATAAGAAAATGCCATACTGGGTCAGACCAAGGGTCCATCAAGCCCAGCATCCTGTTTCCAGCAGTGGCCAATCCAGGCCATAAGAACCTGACAAGTACCCAAAAACCAAGTCTATTCCATGTTACCATTACTAATGGCAGTGGCTATTCTCTAAGTGAACTTAATAGCAGGTAATGGACTTCTCCTCCAAGAACTTATCCAATCCTTTTTTAAACACAGCTATACTAACTGCACTAACCACGTCCTCTGGCAACAAATTCCAGAGTTTAATTGTGCGTTGAGTGAAAAAGAACTTTCTCCGATTAGTTTTAAATGTGCTCCATGTTAACTTCAAGGAGTGCCCCCTAGTCTTTCTACTATCCGAAAGAGTAAATAACCGATTCACATCTACCCGTTCTAGACCTCTCATGATTTTAAACACCTCTATCATATCCCCCCTCAGTCGTCTCTTCTCCAAGCTAACCTCTTTAGTCTTTCCTCATAGGGGAGTTGTTCCATTCCCCTTATCATTTTGGTAGCCCTTCTCTGTACCTTCTCCATCGCAATTATATCTTTTTTGAGATGCGGCGACCAGAATTGTACACAGTATTCAAGGTGCGGTCTCACCATGGAGCGATACAGAAGCATTGACATTTTCTGTTTTATTCACCATTCCCTTTCTAATAATTCCCAACATTCTGTTTGCTTTTTTGACTGCCGCAGCACACTGAACCGACGATTTCAATGTGTTATCCACTATGACACCTAGATCTTTCTTGGGTTGTAGCACCTAATATGGAACCCAACATTGTGTAATTATAGCATGGGTTATTTTTCCCTATATGCATCACCTTGCACTTATCCACATTAAATTTCATCTGCCATTTGGATGCCCAATTTTCCAGTCTCACAAGGTCTTCCTGCAATTTATCACAATCTGCTTGTGATTTAACTACTCTGAACAATTTTGTGTCATCTGCAAAATTGTTCTTCATTCACCAGCTCAAGCAGCTTCTGCTCTCAGTACACCTTCAGGAGATGCCTAGAATAGCCTAGGTAGTTGCAGTCATAACCATGACAAAATTTAAACATGCTTGGGAGAAATACAGAACATAGTGGTAAGGTCATGTAGGATGAAACAGCTAAAAGAAATGAAGGAAGAGACTTGTGTTCATTCAGTCATATGAAATTTTAGAAGACCAAATAGGGAAAAATACAAGCCAATAGTCTGAGTGTGGTATGACTACACTGAGCTTCCAGGAAGTCTGAGGTAACCTGTACTGTGATACATTGGTCCCTCAAGGCTCAGCCATCTCAGCAACACTATTCAATATTTACATGCTCCCACTATGCAAATTACTGACTAATTTAGGAATAACTTTCTTCTTGTGTGCTGATGATTTAGTTTTACATCCCAATCTCCAGATCATTTGAAAACGCAGCTTTGATACTCTACCTATATGAAAGCAAAGCAACACAAACTGTTGCAACTTAAACTGACATTAAATCCTAAAAAGACTGAAATCATCTGGCTAAGTAGAAACTCAACAGTTAAACCACCTGCCCTTGACCTGGGTAATTTTCAAATTAATCCCTCAAATCAAGTATGAGATTTAGGTATACAGCTAGATGGGAACCTCACAATAAAATTGCACATCAATAAATTGACATGTTGCACCAAGGTACATATACTACATCAGCTGACACCATTATTAAGTATTGCAGACTTCCGTACTGTATTGCAAACTCTAATCTTCTCAAACCTTGACTACTGTAACTCCTTACTACTAGGTCTTTCAGCAAGTCACTTAAAAACACTACAACTACTACAAAATGCTGCAGCAAGATTATTATTAGGATCTAGGAAATATCACATTACACCCTTGCTGATAACACTACATTGGTTACCAGTACAATCCAGAATCTATTATAAAGTATTAATGATAATATTTAACATCATTCACTGCAATAATACTGGCTTATTAGGAGTGACACTACAACCTTACATCCCTCAATAAGCACTAAGATCTCAAAATAAAGGACTACTGTCTATTCCCACAATATGGTGCACACATCTGACGCAAATAAGAGATCGAATGTTTTCAATATCAGGTCCAAAGCTCTGGAATTCCCTGCCCAAAGCGTTACATATTTTACCAGAAAGAAAGAGATTTGAATGTGAACTAAAAACATGGCTATTCAAAAACACTTATAATTTAACTTAAAAACACCAGAATATACAGAACCACAAAAATGACAAAAAAAAAAAAAGTAATGAAGAATAAATCAAACAAGAGAATGGAAGATTCTCAAAACAACACACTAAGACGTGAAAAATACCATTTCATTGGTAATTATCCTTACTCTTTGCCTCATGCACTAGATCAATTTTAAGATGTACTAGTAAATTTTTCTTGATAGATATCAACGCTTGACTGTGAATACCACCTCTGTAACCAATCTTTGTTTGTTTGTTGGTTGAGTTATAATTATGAATGTCACTTTGTAAGCCACTGTGGTCTACACATGGAATGATGGTATATAAAATGTCTAAATAAATAAATTAGCTTGGGCAGGCTGAATGTTTTGAACAGCCTCACAAATTTGCTGACACTGTGGATTATTAAAAACTTGGTGGTAAGATATGAAAAGGGAACTTGGGTGTTGGGTTAAGTATTGGTCTTGTTAGAATCAGAGGAAGACAAGGCCTGAAATAGCCTTCCAGCAGAGATGGTGGAGACCAGCACTGTAACAGAATTTGGATGTACTTGGGACAGATAATTGAGGATATTGGAAGAAACAGGGATGAGAAGGAGGGTAAAAGACATGGAGAGGATCTGGTATTGATTTAAGTATGCTTATCTACGCAAAGTGGTAGCAAACCAGAGAGAGAGAATCTCAACTGGGAAAACTGGATGGGCCAAGTGGTCTTTATCTGCATAATTTACTATGCTACTATGTATGTTTGACTATATTTGTAGTATAATTTGCATATGTTAAATGTGAATTCATTCATTTTTTCCCCTTTTTTCATAGATGATGAAGCACGCTTGGGATAATTACAGGCAGTATGGATGGGGGTACAATGAGCTCAAACCTATCGCCAGGAAAGGACATTCTACCAACATATTTGGTATGTTTATATTAAATAGTACATTTTATCTGATGTCTTCTGTCCATCTTATGTTTCTAATGTATTTTAGTTTTTAAAGCATTCTACTGGAACAATTCAGTAATGAGTTGGGGCTGCCAACATGAATGGCAGTCAGTAATGTGAAATATTGGAATTCCTAGTGGAAGCACAGGCAACTATACAGTTCGGTCTGTCTGGCAGTCTGTGATGATACACCCAGCTGCTAGTTAATTCTTTCTGATAAGTTGCTAATATAACAATAAGTAGATGTACTAGTGGAAACATAGGCAATTCACATAACTGGTTCTGTCTAAGAGACTACATGGGGCCTAGGAGGCTAAAGTTTCAAGCAAGAGCCTCCCTAGTAATGGTAGCTATTTAGATTGCAAAACTTTGTGGTTGGACCTGGGAAAAGGTAGGTGCTGGGTGTGTACTAAATAGGGGATCTCACATACTAGATCTATGTAAGAGGATGGCGTACAAAGGAGGATGATAAAATCTATCCTGGATAAGGAGTGATAACTTACAAGACGCCACACTTTTTGGCTGGCAGCTGAGATATATCCTTAGCAGGGTACATGTGAATAACTGGGCAGACTGAATGAGTTTATTGGTCTCTTTCTGCCATCATCTATTATGCTTTCACAATAAAAATGTGATCTTTAGTTAAAGTACATATTTACGTTCCTTATTGATTGACATTTGGAACACTAAAGAGAAACCGTGGCAAGATACTCTAGGGATGTGAATTTATTCCTTTATCCCAGGACAAGCAGGATGCTAGTCCTCACATATGGGTGACGTCACTCACGGAGCCCTTAAGCGGGAAAAACTTCTGGCAAGTTTCTAGAAGCTTTTAACTGGCTACCCGAGGCTACTGAGCATGCCCGGCATGCCATGATATTCCCTGCCACAGGGGTCTCACTTCAGTCTTCTTTTTTCCGCGCTGCTAACTGCATCGCGGTTCATAGGAGCCCTGTGAGTTACCTCACAACTAAAAAAATTTTTGTACTACTTTTTGCCCTTACGGGTCTCACTCGTTTTGTCACCGGCTGGTGACAAAAACTATACGTTTTCCGCTAAGAAAACACAAATTTCATCAACGGATGTCGACTGAAAAGACTTCGGGCTTCAAAAAGGGCCCGGCCTGCAACCGAACAATGTCCATAACGGACCCGCATGTCGAATGTGTTCGTTGCCTTGGTGGAGACCATGACATCGCGGCCTGTTCACAATGCCAGGAAATGACGGTGAAAGGCAGGAAACTCCGCCAAGAAAAAATGGCTCAAATATTTCAAATCCAAGCAGCGCCATCGCCGACGACTTCAACAAAATCGTCACCGGTAGGCATCACAAAAAAGATCTTGATAAAGAAAAGAATTCCGGAGGGTTCCGGGGATGCCTCCTCTCCAACGCCCTCCGCGTCATCGACAAGGTCGGTGTCTGAAACGCGTACTAAACATAAGCACCGACGGCACCGTTCCATTCCGCCGTTACCACCGCCGGAGGAACCGGTCCCTAAAAACCAAAAAATTCTATCGTCCTCCGTAACCTCCGTGCAGGAATCGATACCATCGACATCGGTTGCAGACTTAACTACGTTGATCAAACAGATAGTCACCGATGCCCTGAAAGAACAAATACCGACGTCATCGCCGATGCCGACCACCGTGTCGATGCCGTCTACGGTGTCGATGCCGATAGCCATATCAATGCCAGCAGAATTGCCGATTTTTTCGACCGCAATACCGGCTGGCCAGCCGATGCCGGCACCCCCAGCAACACCGAGGTCCGCGATGACTTCATCGATGCCGTACACTACCTCTTCGATGATAGTACCATTCGCACTGCAAGAACCATCGATGACATCGATATTTTCACAAACCTCGATGACCACGATGGCTTCTAGGCCCATTTCATCAATAGTTCCCATCTCCATGTTTACATTCCATACCTCATCGATTCCAATTACTTCACAATCGAGGTCTCTGTACACTCTAGCTCCAACTACAGTACCTGTGCCAGAAAAAACAACTGCAACAAGAAAGGCATCAGGAAAATATAAACATACTTCCATTCCAGCTCCAGAGCCTTCTTCTTCTGAAGCAAGGCTACATACTATCCTCACTAAAAGGTATCAAGACCTTTTAGCATCCTTGCCTTTAGGACCTGATCAGGAACAAGAGGAAATAGAGGATGAGGACAGAGAGGGTTCACCAGATACTCAAGATCCCTTACAAGGACCATCAGGAGTTCCCCCATCTAAAAGGCTGGAACCTCATCAGTACCAACCTACGTCAGACACATGGTCAGACACAGAATCAGAGCATTCTTCAGAGGATTTTTTATCTGAGAATACTCCACCTCAAGCAAAAAAGCAGTCACCTCCAGAGGACCTTTCATTTTCATCTTTTATTCAAGAAATGTCTGAGTCCATCCCATTCCAACTCCAGGCCGAAAAAGATGAGAGACAGCAGACGCTGGAAATATTACAATTTGTAGATCCTCCTAAACACAATTTGGCCATTCCAGTGCATGAAGTGCTTTTACAACTTCAGCAAAGAATATGGGAACACCCTTGCACAACCCCAGGAGTAAACAGGAGAGTAGACTCCACTTATCTTGTGCAAGCGGCACCAGGGTTTGAAAAGCCTCAACTCCCTCACAACTCCCTAGTTGTTGAATCTGCTCAGAAAAAATCACGCAGAGCCAGAACACATGCTTCAATCCCTCCAGGGAAAGACAGCAGATTTTTAGATCTAATGGGAAGGAAGATCTACCAGGGAGCCATGTTGAACTCTAAAATTGCTGCATATCAGCTTTATATGACGCAGCACCAGAGAAATCTCTGGAAGCAAATAGAGGAGTTTCTACCATCACTGCCTCAGCAACAACAAGAGGCAGCACAGCAAATTGTGCAAAAAGGCCTAGATGCAGGAAAGCATGAGGTAAGAGCAGCCTATGATGCTTTTGAAACCTCATCAAGAACAGCTGCATCTGGCATCAGTGCACGCAGGTGGGCCTGGCTAAAGGCTTCAGATTTACGCCCTGAAGTCCAAGACAAATTAGTGGACCTACCTTGTCAAGGAGACAATTTGTTTGGCACAAAGGTGCAAGATGCCGTTGCACAGCTTCGGGAACATTCTGAAACCTTGAAGCAACTATCCACCTTATCGCATGACACTGCAACTCATCCAATTCGCAGGCCACCACGTAGGGACACTAAACGTCCTTTTTACCGACCAAGGAGATATTATCCTCAAGCCTCTAGGTCAAGGCCTCCAAGGACTCAACAACGTCCACAACAAAGACAACAACGGTCAGCAAGGCCACAACCACCGCCTCAAACAGGTTCCACCTCGGGTTTTTGAAAGTCATCCCAGAGTGCAGAGCCAACTACCCAATCCTTATCCCGAATTGCCAGTTGGAGGGAGAATTTCCAAATTTTACAAAGAATGGACAAACATTACAACAGATCATTGGGTCCTGTTCGTTATTCATCAAGGCTACCGCCTAGACTTCGCATCTCTCCTTCAGGAGTTTCCACCACAAAACTCCCATCTCAAACATATTCCTCAATTAAAAACAGAATTATCTGCCCTTCTGAAAGCAAAAGCTGTGGAACACGTACCACACACTCAGAAGGGAAGAGGATTCTATTCCCGGTATTTCCTCATTCCAAAGAAAACCGGAGGCCTACGTCCCATTCTAGATCTCAGAAATCTCAACAAATTCCTAAGGAAAGAAAAATTCAGGATGGTGTCCCTAGGCACCATGCTTCCACTCATACAAAAAGGGGATTGGCTTTGTTCTCTGGATCTTCAAGATGCATACACACACATTCCTATATTCCCGCCTCATCGCAAGTATCTGCGATTCACAGTAGGAAATCAGCATTTCCAATACAGAGTGTTACCATTCGGCCTGGCTTCAGCTCCCAGAGTATTCACAAAATGCCTGGCAGTGATAGCGGGACATTTACACAAACAAGGGGTTCATGTTTTTCCTTATCTCGACGATTGGCTAGTCAAAAGTCAATCACAACAAGGAGCAATAACTTCTCTACATTCTACGATAAAGTTACTTCACAAACTGGGATTTCTCATCAATTATCAAAAATCCCACCTGAACCTGTCTCATCTACTCCAATTTATAGGAGCAGAATTAAACACAGACCTTGCACAGGCTTTCCTTCCAGAAGATCGTGCAGTCACACTGTCCCGGTTGGCACACTCAATTTCCATGCAACAATGAGCGACCGCTCATCAGTTTCTAATCTTACTAGGCCACATGGCTTCAACAGTTCATGTCACTCCTATGGCGAGACTGGCCATGAGACTAACCCAGTGGACTCTACGATCACAATGGATCCAAGCCATTCAACCACTACATTATCAAATCCAAGTAACCCACCAGCTACGCTCCTCGCTACAATGGTGGACAATCAAGGACAATTTACGCAAGGGCCTACCCTTCCAAAAACCAGTCCCTCAGATAACATTAACTACAGATGCATCCACCTTGGGGTGGGGAGCTCACATAAACTCTCTTCAAACTCAAGGAACTTGGACAAAACTCGAAGCCACATATCAAATCAATTTTCTGGAACTTCGAGCTATACGTTATGCGCTGCATGCGTTCAAGGACTGCCTTTCGCAAAAGACTGTGCTAATCCAGACAGACAATACAGTAGCCATGTGGTACATCAACAAGCAGGGAGGTACGGGCTCGTATCTCCTTTGTCAAGAAGCTGCACAAATTTGGGACTGGGCCTTGAACCACTCAATGTTCCTACAGGCCACTTATCTAGCAGGGATTCAAAATGTCCTAGCAGACAGACTCAGTTGCCAGTTCCAACCACACGAGTGGTCCCTGAATCCCTCAGTAGCGACCAAGATATTCCAACATTGGGGACAACCAACAACAGACCTCTTTGCGTCGCATCTGAACCACAAAGTGGACAACTTCTGTTCTCTACACAAACAGAAGAACCAGCCAGCCAAGGACGTTTTTGCTCACCCTTGGAACTCAGACCTACTATATGCATATCCTCCAATACCGCTTATCACCAAGACGTTGGTGAAGCTCCAACAGGACAAGGGGTCCATGATACTCATAGCCCCATATTGGCCTCGACAAGTATGGTTTCCCACACTGCTAGACCTTTCAGTCAGGGATCCAATACGTCTGGGAGTAGATCCCAATCTCATCGCTCATGATCAGGGTCGGTTGCGGCATCCCAACCTTCAATCCCTATCCCTGACTGCATGGATGTTGAAAGCTTAATCCTACAACCACTTAACCTTTCCACTAATATTTCTCAAGTGATCATTGCTTCACGCAAACCTTCCATGCGAAAGAATTATTCTTTCAAATGGAAACGGTTTACTCTCTGGTGCAAGCAAAACAATATTGATCCTTTCACTTGCCCCACAACTTCTCTTCTAGACTATTTGTACCATCTTTCAGACTCTGGTCTTCAGACATCATCAATCAGAGTACATTTGAGCGCAATCTCAGCTTATCATAACAAGATAGGAGATGCACCTATATCCACACAACCTCTCGTCAGTAGATTTATGAGAGGTCTAACTCACTTTAAACCACCAGTTCGGCCTCCAGTCACACAATGGGACCTGAATCTGGTTTTAACTGGATTAATGCGTTCTCCTTTCGAACCCATAGATTCTTGTGATCTTAAATTTCTCACATGGAAGACTATCTTCCTCATAGCCATTACATCAGCTAGAAGGGTTAGTGAGTTACAGGCACTTGTCACGTATGAACCTTATACGAAGATTCTCCATGACAGAGTGGTTCTCCGAACACACCCAAAATTCCTTCCTAAGGTAGTTACGGAATTCCACTTAAATCAAGCAATAGTTCTACCCACATTCTTTCCAAGGCCTCACTCTCACCAAGGGGAAAGAGCTTTACACACTTTGGACTGTAAACGTGCATTGTCTTTTTATTTGAATCGCACTACATCCCTCAGAAAATCCAATCAGCTTTTTGTATCTTATGATCCAAATAAACCAGGTAAAGCAGTGGGAAAGCATACTCTATCAAATTGGTTAGCAGATTGCATACAGTTTTGCTATGAAAAAGCAGGCCTTCCTCTCCAAGGGCGAGTAAAAGCACATTCAGTAAAAGCAATGTCAACCTCAGTAGCACATTTTCGTTCAGTGCCAATCATTGACATTTGTAAAGCAGCAACATGGAGTTCTCTTCACACTTTTGCAGCTCATTACTGTTTGGACAAGGAAGGACGACAAGATTCAGCCTATGGACAATCTGTCTTAAAGAACTTGTTTCCAGTTTAATCCCAACTCCTTCTACAACCAACCCGCTCTGATCTTCGGCTGCATCATTTCCTCAAAAAAGCATTACTGCTACCTGCATGGACAATCACTCAGCCTCTAGCTTGCTAATCACCCATATGTGAGGACTAGCATCCTGCTTGTCCTGGGATAAAGCAAAATTGCTTACCTTGTAATAGGTGTTATCCCAGGACAGCAGGATGTAGTCCTCACGGAACCCACCTGCCACCCCGCGGAGTTGGGCCTCAGACTTTTATTATTTTACTTTGCTAACGCATATTGCTACATACCAGACTGAAGTGAGACCCCTGTGGCAGGGAATATCATGGCATGCCGGGCATGCTCAGTAGCCTCGGGCAGCCAGTTAAAAGCTTCTAGAAACTTGCCAGAAGTTTTTCCCGCTTAAGGGCTCCGTGAGTGACGTCACCCGTATGTGAGGACTACATCCTGCTGTCCTGGGATAACACCTATTACAAGGTAAGCAATTTTGCTTTTGCTCCATTGTGAAAAAAAATTTCACCATTTTTCTTACTGAATAAATCTACAATAGAGCAAAACTGATGTAAAACTTTGATAAATCCCTCCATATTTTCAGAGCATTTATTTTAAGTAAATAAAACCATTGTTCAGATTCTAGAAAGGATTGTTTTAAACATTATATGACATCACTGTTGATTAGATCTTTAAAAATACCTGCCACCTTGAATCACATAAGAGTAGAGACACATTTAAATTTCCTGGGTAAGTTACGGGCAAGCATCTTACCCTCAGATCACATAGATTTCACACCTGGAGCATGTTTTGTGTTTCATCTGCCCAATTCCAGATGCTGCTGTCTTCAGTAGAGTGGCTTATGTCTGTAAAGTTTCTTCTCCAGTAGTCCCGTCCCCCCCGTTCTGGTAGAATAGTTGTATTTATTGTGCAAATAAAACCATTCTGTGCAAAAGGTTATCATTTGTCTCCTGTGTACAGGTGATATTTTCATGATGGTTTATAAGCCATTCAGACAATTTAACATTTGAAGTCTTATGTCTTGCTTTCTCAACTGTTCCTTTGATATATGGCTTTAGAATAATTTCATTTCCAAAATAATGATTTTTTTTTTGTATTGATCATTTGTAGCACAATGTCATGAAGTAAACAAAAATGTCTACAGCTGTAGTTTTCCATACTGCTGCCTCTTTCCAAAAATTAATGCTTAAAGTGCAGCGAAAAAGCCCTGACTCAAGGTTAGGAAAGAAAGTAGTCATTTACAAATTCAGTTTATAACTTTGGTAGTCTGAAATAAAAGCGTGCTTGGAGCAATCCTGCTGATTGACTCAGTGGTTAATGGAACATACTTTCACAAATGCTGTCTTACCATGTGAGTAGTTAGAATATGATGGATTAGGCAGGCTGCTTTCTGGGGATTAGGGAAAGGTACAGGAAGAATGGAGGATTGTGTGCCGGAGACTCCAACGACTACTTTTTGTCTCACCGTACAAAATGAAATATAAATTAGAAGTAATAACATTTCTTGGAACAGCACTCAGAGCCAAGTTGTGGTAGGCCTGAGTTTATAGGAAAAAATGATTATTTTAAAGCTATACATATTCATATCCATTCTGGAGTACTAAAGCATTGTTAATGTTTTTGAACACATAAGGTTATTTTGTGGTGGAATTGAGTGGAAAATTACTCCATATATAGGGACCTTCACTTTCTGTTTTTTCCTGGGAATTTATCAATGTTTGTTAAAACAAGAACAATGATTCTATTTATTCAGAAAAACTGAGTGATTTTTTTTCCCCACTGATTAATTTCTGGGAAAAATATAACTAGAAATGAATTATCTATGTAGATAAGGATCTTCACGTTCCAATTTTTCCCTGGTCCTAAAAAATGGAGAACCTAAAATGTTTCTCCCCCACCACTCATAAATACTCTATCCACTCCTAAAATCCTTGAACTCTCCTTTTGGTCATTAGGTACTACCAGTTATGCGAGAATAAAAGTTCACAAGGTTTATAAAGCAAAAATATATTCATGCACCTGGGATGCGGTAATTCAAATGAGCTGTATGTGATGGCTGTGTGTGTGTGTGTGTGTGTGTGTATGTGTAGGACTGATGTGCATGGACCAAGAGAGGGATCTTGGGATGATGGTATCTGGAGATCAGAAGATGGTGAAGCAATGTGACAGGTCAATAGCTAAAGGCAGAAGAATGCTGGGCTGCATAGAGAGAGGAATAGCCAGTAAGAAAAAAAGGGATGATGCCCTTGTACAGGTCCTTGGTGAGGCCTCACCTGGAGCATTGTATTCAGTTCTGGAGCCCATATCTCAAAAAGGATAGAGACAGGATGGCGGCAGGCCAGAGAAGGGCGACAAAAATAGTGTGGGCTCTGTTTCGGAAGACCTATGAGGAGAGGCTAAATGACCTGAATATTTATACCCAGGAAGAGAGGAGGTACAGGGAAGATATGATACAGACCTTCACATACTTAAAAGGTTTTAATGATGTATGGACTTTGAACCTTTTCAGTTGGAAAGAAAACAATAGAACTAGGGGTCAGGAAATGAAACTCCAGGGGGAAATGTCTCAGAACCAACTTCAGGAAATATTTCTTCACGGAGAGGGTGGTTAAAGACTTAGAGTGCCCTTCTGGTGGAGGTGGTGAAGAAGAAAACAAATAATTCAAATGGGAATGGGATAAACAGTGTGCATCTCTAAAGGCTAGAGGACGGGAATGAAATAAGCGTGCAGGAGGGTAACTGACTGGTACTGCGGTTACTAACCTTAACAGAAGGCAAGGAGATTACCACCCTTAACCAATATGCTTTGATGCTTTTAATGTAACTGCTATATCTCAAAACTGTACCAAGCGATGTAGTTTATAACATCTAATCACAAAACATCACTATAAATTGGAAACATTTCTTTTATATATTTTTTTGTGTGAAACAAGACCTCATATATCGTATAAGAGAGACTCGCCAATTGTCTGCACTTGCTCTCTACAGTATTAAATAGCCGTTTTACTACATTAATTTGTATCATATGTAGTTATTCACCACTTATAATCATTGGTCCTGGTTACACACTTTTTTTTTTCAAATTTAAATTATATAGTGATAAACACTTATCCTTTGAGTTGAGCTGTAAAAACGCTGTTGGAGCACTCGTGATTTGTTTTCCCTTGGGCAGGTGAAAAAAAGGGAAAAAAAATCACGAGTGCTCCAACAGCGTTTTTACAGCTCAACTCAAAGGATAAGTGTTTATCACTATATAATTTAAATTTGGGGGGAAAAAAAGTGTGTAACCAGGACCAATGATTATAAGTGGTGAATAACTACATATGATACAAATTCATGTAGTAAAACGGCTATTTAATACCGTAGAGAACAAGTGCAGACAATTGGCGAGTCTCTCTTATACAATATATGAGGTCTTGTTTCACACAAAAAAATATATAAAAGAAACGTTTCCAATTTATGGTGATGTTTTGTGATTAGATTTAATGCAACTGCAACATTGCTCCCCACTTAGATGGCAGGGGGATAAGAGGAATTGTATTCAGACGACAACTGACGTCCCCGACTTCCATGGTCTGGTTATGCAGACATAAGGGGAAAAGCACAGGACTGCTTCTATGGCCAAATCCTAAAGGAAACGAAGAAAGCGTGCATGGGTGTAACTTGCTGGTGCGGCGGTTACTACTCTTAACCAATAACCTTGATACTTTTGATGCATATCTAACATTGCTCTCTGCTTCAATGGCTGGGGAAAAGGGGAATTGGATTTAGACAGCAACCGAGCGCCCCGACTTTTATGGTCTGCGGAACTAATAAGCATGGGGCTAATCCTCATAGAGAAGCAGTTAAGACCCTTAACAGAAGGCATGGAAATTACTACCCTTAACCAATAAGCCTTTATGCTTTTGATGCAACTGCAACATTGCTCTCTGCTTTGAAGGTGAGGGGTGGGGGCAGAAAGGAAAGAGAAATTTGGATTCAAAGACTACCAACACGAGCCATTACTTTTTTTTTTTTTTTTTTAATGGTATGGGGTACTGATGCTCAGACATTAAGGAAAAAACAAAGGACTGCTCTACAGCCAAGCCCATAAGCAAAGCATGACAAGCAGCACTGATTGATACATGGGGCTAACCTGCATGGCAGATACTACCATGGGAAGCTTGCTGGTCAGACTGGATGGACCATTGGTCCTTTCTTGCTGTCATTTCTGTGTTTCTATGTTCTCCAGCTAGTTAGCATGTAGAGTTCTTGGTATTTGTTTTCTTTTGATTGTGGTTAAAGCTGTTGCCGTGTTTCAGCTGACCAGCACATAAGTGTGTGAAATGAGTGGGCCTGTGTTAAATTTTATTAGATACCAGCATCAGTCTTGGTACCCAAGATGATGGTCTGTCAGAAGCCAGGGACTGAATAGTCTTAGAAACTGAACTTCATGCTTCTTATAGAAGTAATTCCATCCAGACTCCAATTGAGTCAATTTGTCAATGCAGTGTACAATAAACGTACATTGCTTCTCTCATGCAATACCTGCTGTAGGGATAATTGGATGACTTCATTTTATTGTGTGACTAGTCTGGTACCTCTTACCACCCATAAATTCACTGAAAGTTGTTGGTTTTTAAAGTTAGGATCACTTTTTGACTCCTTGGAAGCATTAGGAGTTACTCAGAAAACATTCTATTAAACTTCAAGCATCAGCTTTGCTTTCCCATACTTCAATTCAGAATTATTTATGAACTGCAGACCTTGTCAGAAGTGTATCTAGTATGCAAATTAAACACAAATGAAAAATGTCTTTCTTGAGATGCTGGCATCTGCCAAGAACCACATATATAGGTTAGAAATTCCTTTTCACTTTTTATAAAGGCAGGCCAATAAGGTTAAAGAAGAAAAAGACAAATTAGCTCTGTTATTCCCACTGGTGTGCTGCTATTCAAGTCAATTTAAATTTGTCTTATCTGGGCACACAAGACAGGTTGGGTTGCCACCAGTTTTCATAATGGATTTATTGAGGCAACTGTAGGTGCATTTTCACAAAAACAATTGAAGATTCAATACAATGGATTTTTGGTCTTTCGTCAACCTAACTTATTACCTAGCTTGGTTCCCTTTCATGTTTTGGAAGAAACAGACGTTTGGAAGGTAAGGATACAATAGCTCAAATTATGGCCTCTACAATAAACCAGGTACAAATAACATTTTCCTTTTGATACCCCCTTAATTGTGCCATTTTTTCTTTAATCAAAACTACTTCATATTACATTACTTTGCTCCAGTTAATGTTTCCATAGAAAAAGCATTAATCTGATAGAATTGGGAGACTGTATCATTAACATAACTGTTGCCAGTCCTAGAACAGTTAGAATATCTGCAGATTGAGGGAGTTTTCAGGAGTGGCTGAAGCCATTCTGTTGTGCATTGCCATATGGGTGATTCAGATCTCCCCTTTTGTCAGAGACCGTGTTGGATATGGTGCACCATATAAGTGTTGTATTTTGATTCAGGAATGGAGGAAAGATGGCTGCTGCTACAGTGGTAGTGAACTGCTTGGGCATGCCTGTCTGGGCAGAAGAAGAACAGCAGAGATTGCAAAACATAAAATGTGGAAAAAGCCAAAACAAATAAAAAGAAATGACAGGAATCCAGTGATTTGCATAATCACAATTTAGGCAGGGCTGGGGCTCAGTGGTAGTGCTGCACACGACCATTTATAGGATTCAATCAAAGTATTGAGATACCGATGACCATGAAGCATGGAAGAGCCCTCCCGCCCCAGCTGATGATTTCTAGGTAATGAAATAGTGTGACAAGGCAGTGGCCAGAGTTTGAAGGTTGCTAGGCTGCATAGGGAAATGCATAACTGGTAGAAAAAAGGAAGTGATTGTGCTGTTATACCTTACCTGGAATATTATGTCCAGTTTTGGAGGCCTAACTCTGGAAAGACATAAAGTGGATGTAGCCTAGAGAAGGTACTAGAATGATGTGGGATCTGCATCAAGATCCTCATGAGAAGAAACTTAAGACCTAAATCTGTCTGAGAGGGGAGAGAATGGAGATATGATAGAGAGATTCAAATACATGAAAGGTATTGATGCACAGATAGTAAGCCATTTTTGAACGGAAACGAATTTCTAAATCAGTCATAATTTGATGCTGTGAGGATGTAGACTCGGGATCTTCAGTGTTAAATATTTTTGTGATTACAGAATCGGGTATAGCTCAGTTTACAACATGACTTTTTAATAAAGTTTAGTTAAGTACCTTTCTCCATTGTTGTGAGTTTTTCTCACCAGTTTTTGTTTTACAGTAGATAGCTGCCAGAAAGCTAGAACCAGAGGAACAGAGAATATTTGCTTCAATGATTCATCTTCTAGGGGTAATGGTTTTGGATCTTCCATGTTACAAGAGATGCATGCTCTGTGGTCGTATTGCATTTGTTTTGTAGCAAGTCCTTTCTGGGTAACTTAAGTGAAGATGATTTTACAGTTATATTTATTTTGTATGAAGTATTTCGTTTGTGCTTTGAGATGTTTGCCTTTTGGGTCAGAGCATATGCAGGGGGGTGCCATGTGGTTTTGCTTATATAATGGAATGTTTTTATACATGAAGGAATGGAAATTAGGACAGAAGTTTTCTCGTTCCTGAAGTTGTCACTAGGTTTTCTTTTTATTAAAATTTGTATGTCTGTTTTTCAGTAAAACTGACATGTCCAAGAAGAAAATTTTTTCAGTGGGATAGTCTATTTTAAATTTGATTTCTGGAATGTGGTGAGTTGTATGTGTGTTAAACATGATCTCTGATATCATGTAAAGCTTTTTCCCATTGCATCTCAAGAGGAGGATCTGAATGGATTCAAAAACACATTTTTTTCTTTCTATCACTTGACTAATCATATCTTATGTAGAGAATCCTATGGGTTCCTACCAATAGGATTGTATCATTGTAGCAGGGAGGAAGAAAAAAGTAGTATTGTGGGTTGTAGCTCTCCCATGATAGGAATGATGAGTCCCCAGAGTATATAAACCCATGTCACCATTTTAAGGTGTGGACTATTTAGTTTATCCCTTGAAAGGGCAGCATGTCCCTTACACTGGCTTCTGTTTTGTTTTCCTAGGAGAAAGACCCTTGGGTCTCCAGAATGGAGACCTGGGTATGGAATAATAATGGATGCTTTTGTCTACCTTTTTGGAACCGGTTTGGTTTTGGAGAAGGAAGTTGCTCCACCCTTTTTCTCTCTACATTCTGTTTCCTTTTCAAAGTTTAATTTTACATCTAGCCTAAGTACCCTAGGGCCCAGGGGCTCAGTGTGCTTCAGCTAAGAATCCACCCATGTTCTCTCGACCAGAGAGTATGGGTGGACTCTTGTAAATCCTGCTGGAGGAATGGATCTGGGTTCATTAGTCGGGCGAGAAGAGGAGGAGATCATCATTTGTGGCACTCATCTGGTATTACCACATTTACATCAAGATGTTGAAGAGAGGAGTACAGTGGTATCCTCCTGATGCCAGTGAGAGAAGTAAGGAGGAGTATGAACCATTGGACTAAGGCATAAAAAATGGGACTTAAGTGCATCTAAATTGGGAAAATATCATCCTATCCACCAAATTCTGGGAGGAAGCTCCAGAACTACCCCATTAGTTGGAATGGATCAGAAATAAGAAATATATATTGACTTCAGTAACATCATAAATTAATTGGAAATCTAACATCACTAATTTATTAAGAGAATTAAAGATGGAAAGAATGAGGATCACCTGGTAACATACCTATCTTGTGCAAAGGTGGCGGACTTCATGCATCACCTAGATAGGATTTTAGACAGTGCTGGGGAGGAGCCAGCTGTCATGCTACATGTGGGCACCAACGGCATAGGAAAATGTGGGAGGGAGGTTGTGGAAGCCAAATTTAGGCTCTTTGATAGAAAGCTAAAATCCAGAACCTCTTAAATGCTCCCTGTTTCATGCGCAGGTCCTCAGAGGCAGGGAGAGCTCCAGAATCTCAATGCATGGATGAGACAATGGTGCAAGGAAGGAGGATTCAGTTTTGTAAGGAACTGGGGAACCTTTTGGGGAAGGGGGAGTCTTTTCTGAAAGGATGGGCTCCACCTTAACCAGGGTGGAACTAGGCTGCTGGCGCTAACCTTTAAAAAGGAGAGAGAGAGAGCAGCTTTTAAACTAGAACAAAAGGGAAAGCCAGCAGGCACTCAGCAGCACATGGTTCAGAGGGGAGGTATCTTCAAAGGATACCAATGGCACATTAGAATTAGGGCATCCCAACAGTGAGGTTTCAATAATAAGAAAAGTAGTCCAAGTGCCTGTAATTAAAAACTCTCCTGAACTAAAAGATTCCAATTTTAACCCTATCAATTAAAAATCAGAATGAAAATACAAACAAAAACACACTTTGAAATGTTTGTATGCCAATGCCAGAAGTCTGAGAAGTAAGATGGGAGAATTAGAGGGTGTAGCAGTGAATGATGACATAGTCTTAATTAGCATCTCAGAGACATGGGGGAAGGAGGATAACCCAATGGGACAGTGCTAAACTGGGATACAAATTATATTGCAATGACAGAGAAGAGCATCTGGGAGGCTTTGTCTGGGATGGCATAGAGTCCAACAGGATAAAGATTTGGCATGAGACTAAATGTACAATCAAATCTTTATGGGTAGAAATCCCTTGTGTTTCTGGAAAAGATGGTGAGATGGACAGAGAAATGCTAAGAGAAATTAGGGAAGCTAACCAAATTAGTAATGCAGAAATAATGGGAGCTTTCAATTACCCAAACACAAAAAGTGCAGAATAACTTATTGGATCCAAGTATTTTATTTGAACATTTCAAATGGCAACTCCACTGTCAAGATTGTCGTATAATTCCAAAAGCAGGTAGGGGTCCCCCAACACGGACCCCGTGTTTCGCCCACTGGCTGCGTCGGGAGGGATAGCACTGTATAATCACAAAATCTAGAAGTAAAATTTCAACATTTAACATGGATCCTAATGCATTGGGGTACACAACCGGCAACATTTTCAATAATTTTAAACATGAAACATACCTTGAGACAATTCAGCAACAGGTGAACAGGGAGTGCAAATGCAATATCTTTAGGCCGGCATTTTAACGCCGAACCATATTTTGGCGCGAGTGTTATCAGCTAATCAGAATCCAGGGACGGAAGAGCCAATCAGATCACGGCAGGTAAGTTAGGTAAACCTAGGTAAGTTAGGTAAAGAAACTCCACTCTGAACAGTGATTTAGAGTGGAGTTTCTTTACCTAACTTACCTAGGTTTACCTAACTTACCTGCCATGATCTGATTGGCTCTTCCGTCCCTGGATTCTGATTGGCTGATAACACTCGCGCCAAAATATGGTTCGGTGTTAAAATGCCGTCCTAAAGATGAGATATAAGCTGCAATTGACAATATTCTTTGGATGATCCGTGGACAAGAGCAGGTAGCTAGTTCTTGGGGACCTGAGCTTGTATTGTCTTTTGTTTCACAGGATAAATTGGCTCATAGAAAGGAAGACCTATGAGGGAAGTGTTCTTTGTATAAAATATTTCCTTATTTCTATATTTGTTATTGCAGTAATTATTTGCCTTTCTTTATGCAACATTTCTGTGATGCTGTGTGATATTTGTCTTTGCTGATTATACAATTTTCTACCATATTTTACTATATTTAGTAAACTACTTTTATAAGAGTGTGCGTGTGTGTTCTACAGCATAGGATAGCACCATTCAAGGCCAATGTTTATAACATCAGATTTAGTTTAATATCAGGAGAAGATTTTAACTGTTTAAACCCTATTTGAAGTGTGGTCTTTGGTCCTGTGATGGGACACTAACCCAGGGAGTGATGGACGGGGCTTATATCTTATATGCGCTTCTTTAATATGTCTCCTGCTCATGCTTCCCTATGTTTTCTGTAAACTTAGTCTCAAATGTAGCAGGAATTTAACTTTAAATTTGATTGTAATCTGCCTTGAGATCATCTTGGTAAAGGTGGAATATCACATGTTTATACATAAATATGTTGCTCCATTCTAAGATATGTCTACAAAGAATCCAGCATTTTTCCCAATAAGAAAATGTAGCCATTATGCTTCTATGAGAAATGTTGCTTATGATGCAGGGTCCTCCGCTCCATATTTAAAGCTTCACTTATACTTGAGAGCTGCCCTTCAATAGTGTAAGTGAATGGAGCACCACTTTTTCATCTCTGCTTGTATGGGATGCTGCTGTGATTAGAAGTTCTTGGAGCTTGAGTTTATAAAGCAGCGTTGCCTTGGTAACAGCTTGCTACAGAAAATATTCCCAGACTAATTTGGGCACAAATCAGCAAACATATGGATTCAGCAGTTAATTAAGTTCTGACCTTAGAAAAAAAGAATTGTACCACAGCCATAGTTTTATTTTATGTACCTTGTGCAGCATCTAAACTGGATCCCTCTTTGTAGTTTTATTTAGATTTGTAATTGTCATCTCCTAAACACACACTTGGCTCCATTTGAAGGAAGAGCGCCTGTTGTCTCTCAGAGCAACTCTCTTCTGGAGGCACATCTGGTCTATTAGGTTTTTCAGGATTGCCAAAATGAATATGCATGAAATAAATTTGCATACATTGGGTCTCCAGTGTTTACACATGCATATTCATTACACCTGAAAATCAGACCGGTTAGGTGTGCTTTCCAGGAGATGGTTGGGAAACACTCAGAGCCATTGTTGGTATTGGACTCACTTTGCCTGTCAGACTCCATCCTGTTTATGAAATATCCATCTTAGAGCATTCTGTGGATAGAAAACACAAGATTTCATTGTGATAAGAGCTGGTGAAGAACTGCTGGTCCACCATTTAATGAATGGGACTGCACCTTGAGTAATTATTAAACTGGTTTCATCCGAAAAGATGTGTGGCAATTTCTTTCTCAGTTTTATTATGCAATATATAAAAAAAATTTTGAAAAAAAATAAAATCTGTGATTAGATTTCAGAGCTGGAAATGGCGTTCAGTGATGAGTGCTAGTCACAGTGAATCAGCTTTTTTTTTTTTTTTTAAAGCTCTTTATTCTGGTCTTCCTTTTCTATATATAAAACTATATTGTAATTGGTACTTATTTGGGTGGTAATTTATCAACCTAATATTTAAAAATGACATAAACTTTGGCAATACTGGTAGGGGAACTTATGTGATATTGAGGAATATCTCAAATTTGCAGACTTTATTTCACAGCTGGGAGTTCCTGACTAACATTCTCTTGACAAACATTTTAACTTTTCTGTTAATTATTGCACCAAACCAATTAGCACATTCTTCATCTGAGCTTGACATTTATGTTGCCTGTGGTGTGTTATGGGAGCTTATAGCTTTTGGAATCTGAGATGATCTTCATCCTCATCCTTCTTGGCCTTATTAATGTTTTTATCAAATGAGGCAGCAGAAAATTATGAAAATACTTTAGAAACCTAAACAATTTGGATTTTTATGCTTTGTATTAAACCAGAGTTATTTTGTAAAAATGAAATGGAAATGTAGAATATTTTAGCAATTTGCATTGTGTTCACATGCTGTGTGCATTTGTGAAGCTTTTGTTATAGGAATCTTATTCTTGCTTTCAATGGCAGATTTGTTTTTGGGGGTGGAGGAGAGAGGTAATGCAGTGGATAGAGATTAAACACCTAGTTGACAGCAACCACACAAAATAAATGGAATTGCAATGTATCTTATTGTTTTTGTTTTGTCATTTTATTTTATATTATGCACAATATCTAATCTAGATTCAATGATAGTAAAATATTTGTGCTGTTTTGTAGTCCAGGCAATGTCTCAGTTGTGTAAGGGGTCCACGATGTTTTTGGGGGTAGGACTGACAGCACTACTCAAATGTCACCACAAGAGGGTGAAGGGAGTGGAAGAGCAGAGAGCCAAAACATCAAGATTATCACTGTATTATTTATCTGTGAACTAAGGATAATTGATGAAAATAAACTCCAGTTAGCGATGAATGAAGGCCTGCTGCAGAATAATTTGTTGATGCATGAACACACAGAAAAATAGTTGAATTAGCTGTATAATCAACCATTTTTCTGGGGGTGTTAACCATTTCCAATATTTGCACCTGCATTTTAACAGTATGTAGCAAACACACTCAGGTACATTTGGGGTAACTAGTATATATAAAACTCTACTCCTTTTTTAATATATGTGCATACCTGCTGTGTGTGCTGTGTACACTGAGGATACTTTAGAAATAAAAGTATCACTTATTTAATAAAAGAAGTAATTAGCCAGCAGTATCAATTGCAAACGTTTAAATTACAAATATAATTGAAGAACAAATTATGAATCCAGCATAGGATTTCAGTCCTGTATTATATTTCACAGTGAATTATGTTTTCTTCATGCCCAAAAAACCTGCTTAACACTGCCTTGCTAATATTTGGAGAGCATTAAATCATACTAGTGTTTCACAGAACCTGATGAAATGGGGATGTACGGACTTCACCAAACTCAAACTACCCGTTGCTGTTTGTACAGTGAAAACGTGAATGTCATACTATAGGAGAAGAGGCTGGGCAAAGCAAAAGAGCTGAGAGATGGAGAGGAAGGGGGGATCAGTACTCTGCACACTGTAGAGAAGAGGGGAGAGAGAGGAAGCATAGACTTGTTCTGTATAGCAATGCAGAACAAGCAGGAGGTGATGGGGTGTCAGCATCCAGTAAAGAGTGGAGCTGGAATGGCCTGAGCGGTGGGGAGAGAAATGTTCTATGTGCAGTTTAGGAATGGGACTACTGGACTGGATGACTAGAGAGAGCTTTTGCATTCTGAATGAGGTTGGCAAGCCTGAATGAGCTGACTCATACCTAGCCTGAATGATCTGAATCATGGTTTTAGGGAGAGTTTGTTTCCCTATAGTGTTTGCCTTATATTTTCAAATAATGTTTTATCTATTAATTATTTGACTTATATTCCACCTTTCAGCTACTTCAAAGTGGATTGAGGCAATAGAGGATGAAGTAATTTGCCCAAGGTCATATGGAACGGCAGTGGGATCTGAATCCTGGCTTCCCTAGTTCATAGCCTGCTGTTCTAACCGTTAGGCTAGTAGTCTCTAGGGTTACTTTAGGCAGAGCCATGGATGGTGAAAAAGACTAAGAGATACATAAAGAGTTATGAAAAGGGAGAAAGAGAGGAAACTACCTAAATAAAAACTAGTGTGGCTGATACAAGGCTGGCAGATGTGGATTATAAAATTGTGGTTACATTCTGTCAGTTTATGGCTTATTAATATGATGCTGTTACACTGGGAGAATAATGTTGCAGTATAAATATTTATATGTTCATTCCCATCTTAAGAACAAATAGCTTCAATAAGCCCTGTTGAAAAAATGCTGTGATAATGGATCAGCAAGAATAAAAAACCATTCCATCCTTCCTCCTGCAGAGTCCTAAGCTTTCAGTGTTTGTCCATGCCACAACATAAACCATTTCAACTTGGATGTCGCGTATGAATGCGTTTCTCTCATGGAAAAGAATAGCAATATGATAAAATCAGTATGTAGACCCATGTTTTTTTTTACCAAATGAGCATGTTAAGAAAATCTAGGAGATACAGCTGTAACAATATTTTAGGTATTTTACAGAGGCTGTTTTCCCTAAAGTTATGGTTAATATTAGGATTTACTGTGCATTGCATGATAAAAATGCTTTGCACTTAATTGCTAAGACTGCGCTGAGTTGCTGCTTTACCTTTTAATTAGCATCAGAGACTCTTGTTCTCTGCTGGGGTAGAGAAAAAGCATGCAAGAAAATGGAAAAAGTTTAGGTAGAATCCTTACAGAGCTAACTGTATGAAAGGCTGCTTATTTACATATATATAAGGGTCTGTATACTAAAAGTCCAAATTGCTATGCTGATGAAATTATGGAATCTGTTTCATACGAAAGTAGAGGGGCTTAGAAAATTATTTACAGTAGATTCTTTTCTGACCCCTTAGGAAAAAAATATAACTTGCATGCATCTGAAAGTTTTGGCATCTAGAATATGTAACGTATCTATTTCAGAAAGTGAGAGAATTCTGAATCGTTTATTTTAGCCTTTCTTTGCAGTATCATAAGCAGTGGAGAATGCAAGTTCAGTGTTACGAGCCATAAATTAAGTGGTTAGTATGTGAATTGCGGCTTCAGTGGAGAAGATGTGTTATTTAACAGCTGCTATGCTGCATTAATTTCATTCTGCAGAGTGCTGCATAACAGATTTGATGCATGTATGTGTATAGAGTTTAAAATGCACAGAAAAAAATGGGAATGTCGAAAAATGTCTGCTACACAGAAATGTAAATGTACTCTGCCTGTAGAAGTGAAAGTCTATGTATAATTTTTTCTGATTCACAAGACTGCTCTAATTACTGACTAGTTTTTATCACTGAAATATCTAGTTGCCTTTTTTTAGCTATTTAAATTAAGAATATAGTCATGTGGTTGCCATATCCATTCACATGGATTTGAGGAAATATGTCAATAAAGAAGCTGTGAGTGGTACCTCTTTATGGAGCTTATGTATTAAATAATAAAATGGTATTGCCTAAAGCTAATTTATGGACTTTTAATTCAGACTTAGTAGTAATCAAGGGTTTGACCTGGTCACTCAGTAGCAGGTTGAGTTGCTGGACCAGTCTTCCACACAGGCCCATTGCTGGGCCAAGTGGTACCCCAGTCAGTCTGGGGACTGGTTTTGGGGTGAGGGGAAGGGGCAGGGTCCCCTTGGATGACATGGTCCAGTGGCCTGGGTCCCCCTCAGATGCTACACTTGTGGCATGGTGTTCTGACACCCGATGTCCTAGAGGCACTTTGATACACTCTGGGTCTGTGCCCCAGGCAGACACTTGCCTCTGCATCCTGGATTTTCCAGGGCTGGAGTTGTTGTGAAGGCAGTATTCACAGTCCTTGGAATAGTGAGGTAAGAAAGTTGTGGTCATTAAGGGGGACAGATGTAGATCTCAGAAAGCAATGACCAGACTAGGAACAAAGGGAGGGTGAATATATTAAAATAAGGGAGAAAAATCCCCTGTTGGTTGTGAATAAAGGCTCATAGTGCCAGAATCCAGCACTGGTTCTGATTGAGCTGAAAGAAAAAAGAGGAGCTTTGGGCTAAAAAAAGATAGCAATCAGTTCTTTATAAATCTAGTGTATGTGTATGCTCGAAGGCACATGCAGTTCACAGCAGAGTGTAAGCTGCTGCTTCCACATTTTTTTAATTTTATTTTTATTGCTTTTCACTTTTACACACAATAATTATTGTGAGAGAAAACAGGTGGTATAATAAGGAAATAATTATATTTTAATACAAACATCCTCCTCCACTACTCACAAAGGTAATATTATATTTATACCCCCATATTATAGGTAAACTAGAGGAGTGGATACAATAATACTAAGAGCGAGTATTAGAAAATTAAGCAAAAGGTAAAACTAAGATAGTCAACACATTGCCAAACTGCACTGATTAAGTCACTTGGGGTGTGAGTTCAAAAAGAATTGTAACTGTGACAGTTAAAAAAAAAAAAAAAAAAAAAAAAAAAAAAAGCTCTGGAATTTGTTGCCAGAGGATGTGGTTAGTGCAGTTAGTGTAGCTGGGTTCAAAAAAGGTTTGGATAAGTTCTTGGAGGAGAAGTCCATTAACTACTATTAATCAAGTTTACTTAGGAAATAGCCACTGCTATTAATTGCATCAGTAGCATGGGATCTTCTTAGTGTTTGGGTAATTGCCAGGTTCTTGTGGCCTGGTTTAGCCTCTGTTGGAAACAGGATGATGGACCCTTGGTCTGAACCAGCATGGCAATTTCTTATGTTCTTATGTACGTAGGTAGAATCATGAAATTTAACAAAACATTTGCATGGATAACACAGGGTAAATTTAAAAAATATTGTCAAAGCTTCAGTTCTCAAAATTAAGAATTTTTCTTCTTCTCTTGTGTATCCCTGGTAATATCCGGGTACAACCACACTTTTTGACCATAGAATAACACTGTTCTGTTACGAAAAAACATCCTAAGGGCCGGATTTTAAAAGCCCTGCGCGCGTAAATCCGGCTGGATTTGTGCGCGTAGGGCACTCACGCACCTATTTTGCATAGGCCGCTGGCGGGCGCAAGTCCTGGGGCTTCGTAAAAGGGGCGGGAGGGGGCGTGTCTGGGGGTCAGGGGCCTCCAGACTAGCCCCTGGGTTGGGTGATGGCGCGCCAGCAGCCCGCTGGCGCGCGCAGATTTACACCTGCCTCGGGTAGGCGTAAATCTGCCGACAAAGGTGGTGGTGGTGGGGGGTTTAGATAGTGCAGGGGGGGGGGGTTAGGTAGGGTAAGGGAGGGGAAGGTAAGGGGAGGCGGAAGGAAAGTTCCCTCCAAGGCCGCTCCGATTTCGGAGGGAACAGGCAGCACGCGCCGGGCTCGGCTGCGCGCGCATGTTATAAAATCGGGCATATATTTGTGTGCGCTGGGTTGTGCGCAGCTTTTAAAATCTGCCCCTTAGTGTTTGTTTATTTTCTGTTAGTTTTGGTGCCTCTCTGTTCAACAGTTCTTGTAAAAGGTTGGTACAGTGGATCCTGGTGCACTACTAGCCTAGGTCAGTACAAACCAGGAAACCAGGCTTGAACTTTCCTTCCGCTTAATCTTCCAGTATTTCTACTTTAATTACAAAGTTTTGGGAGATGAGCTTGTAACTGCCCAATATATAATTTCCAGAGTTTGCACACTGATCATTAAAAATTGTATACTACTATATAATTGTAAATGTGTTTATGTCCTGATTTTACTTCTAAACTGATTTCCTAAGAAAGCTTTCCAGTAGAGAGGACGGGGAATTCTAGAATGTCTTCAAGTACACATTTTTACAGACATTCTGCTGTGAACGTAATTAGCTTTTAACAGACTGAGTTTAACTTTTAGACTTTCCCCATTGTCAGCGTTTCCCTGCAGCATGGGTTGGCAGAAATTCCAAGACATCACCCCCCCCCCCCACCAAAAACAAAAGTTTGCAAATTCAGAGCCAAGAAACTGTATTTCCACGATCGCTTGTGCATGTGCTGTAAAAATAATACATTAAGTGGCAAAAAATTGCAAAGTACAGAAAATAGACAATTCTCAGGTTATGGTCATATTACATTTCCTGCCTGGTGGCAGGATCTAACACATTTTGCTGCTACAACTACCGTTTCTCTGAGGATTATACAGAGTTTTGCGTGCTTATTCTTTTATTTTCCCTGTTAGCTTTGGAAAATCTCTTATCTTTGCCTAATGGTTTAGAGCAACTGGCTGAGAACTAAGAAAGCCAGGGTTCAATTCCCGCTGATGCTCCTTGTGGCCTTGGGCAAATCACCTCACTCTCTGAGGCCTCAGATACAAACTTACCCTGGGATTCATCATTCCGCTATAAGTATAGTGGAATGACGGGCCCATGGGGGGGAGGGAGCAAAAGTATGCAACTGGCTGCATTACGGCGGTGCATTTTTGCCTGCTGTGGTTGCGCCCAGGCCACGCACTTTCGCCCCCGTAGCGCCACAGGGAAAGGTGTTATTTCCTGCAGTATTGCCGGCGATAATTTGGAAAACAATATCGCCGCTGCGCTGCCGGGCCATAACCTCGCCCAAACCCCATGCACACTCCTCCCCTTCTCCTGATTGAAATTGTACTGCTGCAATAATGGCACATCGCAGTTCAAAGAACGACCCTTTTAGATTCTAAGCCCTCTTGGGACATGGAAATACAGTACCTGAATATAAATTACCTTGAGCTACCAGTGAAAAGGCATAAGTTAAATAATGAAAATTTTGCATGGTAAAGGAATAAATGCATTTGTTCAGAGTTACAGTGGAGAATTGGCAATTGGCTGGATATGAATGGCAGTGTGTTTGTTGGGCTGGGGATGTGAATGAGGATATGAGATGGAGGTAAAAGAATGGGGAGGGACTGAGAGGTGGCATGAATGAGTTGGAGGATTGAGGCAATGGAAAGAGATTGGAAAGAGGCAATGGAAAGAGATTGGGATGCTGTGGAGGGATGAGAGAGGAAAAGGAGCTGTGAAGGTCTGGGGAAGCAATGAAAAAGGGGTAATAGGAGGTTGGCTAGGGGAGAAGACACAAGAACAGGCTGGAGGCCAGAGTTGGAAAGAGTCACAAGAAAGGGGCTGGTGAGGCTTTGAAAGGCAGAGAATGGTAGATGAAGGATGTAGGTGATGGAAATGGGGGACTAGGAAGTGAGTGACAGAGAGGGGAATAGGATGCTGGGGAAAGAGCAAAGGACATGGGGAATAGGGCTGGGAAATGAAGTAAAAATGGGAGCCAGAAAGCTGATAGGTGAGAGGTAAAAAAAAAAAAAAAGGGGGAGATTGAGGACTGGAGAGTTAGAAAGGGGAAGAAGATGGGTGAAATTAAGCTGTGAATGGATAGAAGGTAGAAAAGAGAAATGGAGAACAAAAGATGAAAGGGGAAGATCAATGCCCGAGACAATGTAGGGAAGGAAGGGAAGAAGACACGAGGAGAGAAGAAATGGAAAATGGATAGGGCACCCTAGAAAACAACTTTGGAGAAGACCAAAAAGAGAGATCAGAACCAACCTAGTCATAAAAATGCCCATGCAACAAAGGTAGAAGAGAAACTATTTTGCATAGTGGAATAGGCCAACTTTGGGAATGTGTATTTTTTTTTAAATATCTTTGCATTTTGTTGAGCATAGGAGAAATGCATTTGTTTCTCTCTCTCTGGTGGTGTATTGCATGCAGAGTCTGGCTATATGGGGTTTCCACTTCTTCTGTTTTGTCTGCATTTTTGTTTCTAAATTGTGCTCCCTTATTTTGTATTAGGTAAGGGTTGGCTTGTGTGACTGAGGTGAGGGATTCTGTTAGCGTGTTGGGTTTGTGTATAGCAGTCTGGCTTGTTCTTTTTCCCCAGTAGGTGTCTTGGTGTTCTAGGACCTTTCTTGATAGGATTGCTGCTGTTTGAGTCTTGGGAGTTAGTGCTGCTGTGGTATGGTGGGTTTGCTATATATATTCTGAGTATCTATTTTGCAGGGTCTGGCAGTGGCAGGTATTTGTGTGACTGTTAATGAGGTGAATTTTTTTTTTTTTTTGGTATGGTGGGTTGTAAGGGGAAACATCTTGGTATATTGCTGAGGGAATTTCTGTAAAAACGGGGTGTGTTAGAGAACTGGAGATGCAGGGCTTATATTGAGATTGTTCCTTCCTATATAGATGCTAGGCTTCACTTCACTAGCCATACAGAAGAATTGGTTAATTGATGCTATCAAATAACGTTTTTTGGATGGTTGAAACTGGTAAGGTTTGTTTTTTATTTGCATAGAGGGTTCTTGGGAATTTTTATTTTGTTTTTTTCATATTCTGCCTTTCAGCAGCCTCAAAGCAGATTACATTCAGGTTCTGCAGACATTTCCTTGTCCCCAGAGGGCTCACAATCTAAGGACCTCTTTTACTAAGCATTTTTCCCATTAGACACAGAATGGAGAAAAGCCGTAGTATATCAGGCCCTAAGTTTGTACCTGAGGCAGTGGAGGATGACGTGACTTGCCCAAGGTCATAAGGAACTGCAGTGGGATTTGAATTCTAGATTCTGCTTTTCTAATCACCAGGCTACTCCTCCACTTGAAGGCAATTGAAGGCATGGGCTGTGCTGTAGGAGTGGATGTATTGTGTAGAAATGACACTTTGGATTTCCCCTCCCCCATCAAATGCTTTGGTCTAGAGATGCTACTGTCTGCCAGGCCTGGGCTTGTGCTTTAGACAAATATTTCTTATTGTTTTGGATAAGCTAATGTAAATTTCTGCAAACATGGAAGCTGCTTACTTACTTTTTGTTGTTCCCATTAGAGGCTACCTAATTGTTGCTTAATGTTCTGTTAAAAATCTTTGCTGTAGCCATAAAATTATCCTGAACTTCATCTAATATGGTGTGACAGCAGCACAGGTAATAAAATCATTGATTTGCACCCTGCTCTAGCTTCTGACATTTTCTGCAATTAAGGAGCTGTGACTACTCTAATCCCTTCTAGTTTGTCACCCGATTTCAACTCTAACACGTCTGAGAATAGAATTAGTACAGAGAAATTAATTGGCCTGCTCTCAAAGGTAGGCCAGAGACCTCCTTAAGTTTCCTGAGTCACGTCATGTGTCTGTTCAAAGGAGCATATTAATAAAGGACAATTAATTATTCTGCAGAAGGTGTTGCCCTTTAATGGTGTGTTATGGTGTAAATCATAGTGGTGGATAATCTCACTGATACATAAAATTTTGGATTTAGCATGCCACTTCATATGCAGTTCTGATGCTATCTTATTCTTGCTGTTTTACTTAATTGGTTTGTAGAAACATAGGCTGTATGGTCTTTCTACCATCACATTTCTATTTAGTCTGCCCATCCACCCAACTGCTCAGTTATACAACCCCCACCACTCCCTTACAAATCCCCTGCGTTTGTCCCATGCCTTTTTGAATTTAGATATCTGTCCTTGTCTACACTTCCTACACTGGGATGCTGTTCCTTGTATCCACCACCCTTTCTGTAAAGAAGTATTTTCTTAGATTACTCCTGAGACTACTCCTTCACCCACATCCCATGACCACTTGTTCCAAAGCCTCTTCATTGTGAGGGAAGACTTCCTTTGGGTAAATCCATGTTGACTGTATTCCATTAAACCATGTCTTTCTATATGCTCTGTAATTTTGATCTTTAGAATAGTTTTCACTATTTTTCCCAGCACTGAAGTCAGGCTCACTGGTCTATAGTTTTCCGGATCACCCCTGGAGCCCTTTTTAAATATTGGGGTTACATTGGCCACCCTCCAGTCTTCAGGTACATTGGATAATTTTAATGATTGGTTACAGATTTTAACTAATAGATCTGAAATTTCATTTTTTAGTTCCTTTAGAGCCCTGGGATGCATACCATCTGGTCCAGGTGATTTGCTACTCTTTAGTTTGTCAGTCTGGCCTACAACAACATTCAGGTTCACAGTGATTTGGTTCAGTTCATCTGACTCATCACCCTTGAAAACCATCTCCGGAACTGGTATTTCCCCAACACCCTCATTAGTTAACAAAGAAGCAAAGACTTCATTTAGTCTTTTTGCAATGGCCTTATCTTCCCTAAGGGCCTCTTTAACCCCTTGGTCATCTAATGGTCCAACCGACCCCCTCACAGGTTTCTTGCTTCTGATATATTTTTAAAAGTTTTTATTATGAGTTTTTGCATCTACGGCCAGCTTCATTTCAAATTCTCTCTTCGCCTGTCTTATCAATGTTTTACACTTAACTTGACAATGCTTATGCTTTTCCTATTTTCTTCAGATGGATTCTTCCAATTTTTGAAGGATTTTGTTTTAGCTAAAAGAGCCTGGGCTGTGGAGCTCAAACCATGGATCACTTGCTGTGACCTCTGGAATCCTCTCCCAGGGATGCTGGGAGCAGTATGCAGATGAGCATTCTGGTCCCCTTCTACTGCTTACAGTCTGCTTCAGGGGCTTGGGAGAGCACTGCTAATAAATATAAAAACACAATGTGTTAAACTATTATGCCAGAATTGAGTAAGATGCCGACAATTTAAAAACTATGCGGAAGTTTCCGTATTCCTTTGACGCGGCTGCCATTAACTCCTCTTTTAAACGAATATCAGACCAATCAGACTATTACCTTGAGATGACGTCATTGCTATGATGCAACTCTCGGTGACTGGTTATACCTCCTCCTGTCTAAAAGAGCAGAGTCCAATCTACCTTATTGTTTAACCCTTGGGGTATTACAGTATCCCAACTCTAGATAAATTGTTCCATCTGCTGAAGACGTTAGTCAAAATGTCCTCCTCTTAATGAGTGTTGGAATTGTATCAAGTAGACTGCTTTCAAATCTTCTGTTGTATGAGATGCTGCTAACCATTGTTCTACAATTGGGGCTTCCAGCCTATGTTGCTGAATGCAGCTCAAATGTTCCTGGATCCTAGTGCAGAACATCCTAATGGTTTTCCCTATGTAAATTAACCCACAGGGGCACTAAAGAGCATAGTGCCCCTGTGGGTTATGAAATGTGAAGAGTTTGCAACCAGCCACTTTTAATACTGTGCAACTCTATCACAGATGTTGCAGTTACCGCATTGGTGATTACCTGCTGGCAAAAGGACATCAGGGTTTTGGACTTGTGAATTAAAGGCTGAATGTACAATAATATCTCGTACGTTTTTAGCTCTAGTCACTGCAAAAAATAGGTGTCTGCTGGAAAACTGAGGGCATGCTCAAAACCTGCCAATGCTGTTTAATACTGTTCACACACATACGATCTTTTGATCTTCAATCTTTGGGGTCACTTTTGCCCATCTAGCTCTCTTATATGCTTTCTTGATAACTTGGTTTGGTTAACCTCTCTGGATGAACCGATCTATCATGATGACTGATAGGCAGTAAATTCTTCAGCTGATTAACATAGGGGTGTCAAGCGCAAAAAGACAAACATTTCTCAATAGTCTTTCTGCAATATCGCTTATGAAAATGTTAAAAAGAATAGGTCCAAGGACTTCTCCCTATGTCACACCACTAGTAACACTCCTATCCTCAGAGTGAATGCTATTTACCATTTCCCTTGATGCTTCCCATTTAACCAATTTCCATACTGAGGGTGCTCAATTTTTTGTTCTCTATTAATTTTTATGTACGTTTTTGGTTGTAAACAACCATGATCATTGGAGTGTGCAGTCTAGTTAAATAAATTTATAAATTGCATATGTGGAACAATGGCCAAGGCCTTACTAAAATTTAAATGTTACATCTAGTGCTCTCCTTTGATCTAACTCTGGTCTGGTCTGTGGCTTTGCATAAGTTTAAAGTTGCTTTATGCAAAAGAGATCTATTTGGTTGCCTCTTTTTGATTTGCTATGTGATTTTGCTGGCAGTTTGCTGCTTCATAGCACTTTCTTTTCCCTGGAACCTTTGGTGTTTTACGGGTCACACAAATTCCTTTGTAAAACAGTGACAGATTATTTGGTTATTGCAAACAGAAGGATTAAAATGGATTGTTAAACTCCACTTTGGCCTTCTTTCTCATCACATTGACAAATATTACATTGATAATTGTGGGAAACTTATAGGTCATGTACAAAGTGAGCAGTCCTTGTCCATAAATTTTTTTTTTAAAAGGAATCAACCGAAAGTGTACAAAATCTACTCTGAAATTCACCTTTTTTTATGAAATGTCATTGTCCTTAACCATCTGGAAAAGTGTATGCTACCCTCTGCTTATCAATCAAATTGTTCATTACACAGACGTATATGAGAACATGGCAGTTTTATTAGTCCCCCAGCCAGCATGGGGTTAACAGGCTACCAAAGTAAGTATGATTTGGAGTCAGAGTGCAGACACATAAGTGCCATTCAGAGGATTCATTTTAACACTTATTTAAAGCATTCAAGAGCAATTTAATGAGAAAGCTGGAGTAAATATTCTAGAATTGGGTTTATTTCCTACCATGGGAGCTGTAATTATTGAATCTTTTCTTGAACTTGCTTAGTAAATCAGACTCTATCTCCCATTCTGTGTCTGCCTCAGATGCTCATAAAGACGTAGAATATGATAGCAGATATAGACTATATAGCCCATCCAGTCTGTCCACAAATACAGCTTGCTTCATGCAAACAATTTTGTGATCGCAAAGTTGCTCACCTGTAGCAGGTGTTCTCTGTAGACAGCAAGACAAATCAGACATACAAGTGATCATGTCCCAGTCCCAAGGGATAGCTGTGCGTGGGAATCCTGACAGTCCAGTCCTTATCATGTATTCAAAAAAGCAGTTAATAAATCCAAATAAATATACAAGGATGCAACCTAGGAGTCAGTGTTTCAAATCTCCCAGATTTACTCAGAAAAGTTCTGTTGACATGTCCCTATTCCTGGGAAGAAAGGTTCAGAGAGATGAAACCAGAGGCTCTGACTTATTCAAAGTGATCTAGGGATGGTGCTTTTAAACTGGTATGCTACAGCACTCTGCTTAGTGCCCTAGCCTCTTCTCTCACATGCAGAAAACAGGATGGGAGGGGGTAAGGCTGGAGCAGGAGACCTGAATGAAGAAGAACCACTCTGTTCCCTAATCCAGTCCTTTCTCTCTTGTCATTAAGAGATAGGAAAGGTGTGTGTGTCATAGCAGGCAGAGCAAAGAAGAGCCTTTACTCTCCCTTCTCCAATGCTTCATGGGAGGGGAGAAAGATAGGAAGGGGGAGTTGGATTTCAGAGCAGGGAGGAGCTCTTATTTGTTGTCATCTTCACACCCCCCCCCCTTTTCTTTCCTCCAGGGGCTGTATTAGGGGCGATGAGGATCAAACTCATGGCCTTGAATATTTAAGACTGGAAGCCATGGCATTGAGCTGCAGGAGCTCAGGTTCACGAAGAATTGTGAAGTGAGCTTTCACATAGTAAGCTAACATGCCTCCAGGTGCTCCCTATTGAGCAAGCACTGGGTGTATCAAATTGAGAGCTGAGTATAAGGAACCCTAGCCTGACACACCTTTGCTTGGCTAAAAGTCTTTGAGGTGTATGCTCTGGCCTACTCCTATTTCATGTTTGATTCTTGGTTCCTGCTCTGCACCTTATTTCCATGCTGTACCTAGATCTCGACCCATATATGGGTTCTGGCTCTTGCTTGGTAAGCCCTGGTAGCCATATATACACGAGGCTTCAACCCACGAGGAATGGCATCTGCTACAAGCTGAAGATTGCCTGCTCCAGCCTTGGTAGTGCTTGCCCTTTCCAAGGCACGCTTCTTGTCAAGGCGAGATACCACCTCCTGGCTTTGTCGAGTGAGTAGTGACAGACTGCCTGTTGCCATCAGGAACAGGAGGGGGTACATGGCTGGAACAAACACAGCCCCAGGCCACAGCTGTGAGTTTTGTGAGTAATTTGTGGGGAGGGAGATAAGATGAGTGAGAAGGGGGAGGGGGTGAATCCTTGGAGGGGTAGCTGTACCAAAGGGGGGGGGGGGACTCTTAAGGAAGCAAGGAAGGAGGTGAATGCTTTGGGGGGGGGGGGCATGAAAAATGTTTGGGAAGAAAATGTTGAGCGAGAAAGTAGGGTTGAATGCTGGGGGAGCACAAGGAATGATGACTGTTTCTTCTCTAACTCACTGAGGTCATTATTGCAGTCTTAGGCTATATTGCAACTTTTTCCTCCCTAAGGTCTATACTGGTACATGCTCTGCAGCAAGTATGTGAGGAGGGAGGGGGCGGGGGGGAGAAAGAGCCAGGATAAGGAGTGCATGAGAACTATGTGGGAGGGAGGGTTGTGTGAGTGTGGTGGAGAAAGGAGTGTGAGAGAGCAGGAGGATGTATGCGAAAGGAGGTCAGAAGTGGTGGAGGAGGATATGTGTGACACAGAACCAGAGAATGGTGAAGAAGGTGGGAAGGTGATAGAGAGCTAGACATGATGGTGGGGATATGGAGGTGATGAGTGAGGAGAGGTAAAGATTTGAAAGAGTCAAGGGAAGATTATGTAAGGGGATGAGTGGGAGAGAAAGTAAATCAGAGAGAGGGTGATTGGAAGAGCATGAGAGGGAGGGTATTTATTTATTTAGAATTATTTATCTCGCACCCCCCAATGTTTGGGGTGGGTTACAGAGTATAATTCATAATTTAAAAATATAAAATAAAATAGTAAGCAAACATAGTTTAAAACATAGAATAATGTATACAAAAAATAAAGCCATTGCAGTCTATGTTTAACTAAAAATGAAAGAGTGCTATGATGGAGTGAACAATCATGCTGGGAATGCCTTAGTAAATAAATAGATTTTCATTGATTTCTTGAAATATTTAGGATTGGAAATGTATCTCTGGTGGAATTGAGTTCCAGGTGCAAGGGTCAGTAGTTAGGGTGAGGGATTCAGAATGTAGGGAATAGAAGAACATGAGAGGATGTGAGTGCCAGAGTGGGTGGCTGTTGGTAGAAATATGAGCCAGATAGCAGGAGATTGATGGGAGAGTAACCTAGTGAGGGGGCGATGGGGTACTGAAAGAGGCAAGTTTTTGCACAGGGAGAAATAGTGAAGGAAAAAATAGGCATGAAGGAGGGGTGAGATCCTGGTGAATAGAGAAGAAATGGTGATGCAAGGGAGTGAGTAAAAGGCAGAGAAAGAAATGAGATAAATGAAGGAATAATGGAGGAAGTGATGAAGATAGGCAAGAGAAGAAAAGTAAAATGGAATGGAGAGTCTGGAAAAGGATTTAGGGGAAGACAGACAACAGGGAAGCAGAAAAAGACTGGAATGAACACGATTAAAAAACCTTCCTAACCAGATGTCAAAGATAAAAGCATTTTATTTATGGTTTAGTGATCTAGTTAGGCAGACACCTGGGATGGGAGAGGAAGAGAAAGAGGCACCAGTTTGGTTGGGGGGCGAGAGCAAGAGAGACAGAAAAGCATCTGTATGTGTGTTTTGGGGGTGGGGGGTGACTGCAGTGAGGATCAGATAAAGTGCAAAGTGTGTTAAAAAAAAAAAAATGTTGAGAAGCCCTGTCATAAAGGAAGGATTTTTTCCTGTGTATGTGTGTGTATATATATATATATATATATATATATATATATATATATATATTTTTTTTTTTTTTTTTTTTTTTAAATGACTCTGGACTACCTTCCTTGCAGATGTATACAGAGACTCACAAAGGAATTCTTATCATGCAAATTACAAACCAATATTGTATAAATTAGCTTAGATATCTGCATTGAAGAGATGCCTAATCCTTTTAAAGCAATGTGATTTGATATTAAATCTCACTAAGGACAACAAATGGAAAATAAAACAAAGATAAACCAATGTGTTTAATTACATAGTAGTATGAAGCAGGTTGAAGGAAGTAGCAGGAGTGCATAATGAAAGGTGAGTTGAATTTTAATCGACAGTGATTTACCAAGATTATATTGTAAATGTGAAATGTGCCACAATGTTACCTTGGTATTTGACGCTAGAAATCTAGGTGTGATAATAGATTCCTAGTCACTTATGAAGGTTCATCTAAAGTTTGTTGTGAAGATGGCTTTATATAAGTTGAAATAGAGAGATTTTCAGAGATCTCTATCACAAGGGTTAATTCGTTCAGGCTTGCTAGCCATGCTGCTTGGCCAGTTATAATGCTCTGTATTGCGGGCTTGACTAAAGCCCAGGTACGCGCATTGCAATTGATTCAAAATGCTGCTGGGAGACTTTTGGGACTTAAATCATTTGATCGTATTAACCCAATTTTGTTCAGCTTTCATTTTGCTGCCTGTAAAATGATGTAAACAATTTAAAATGCTTATAATCGTACATGTGTTTTTATATGGAGGTTGTACATGTAATTTAGGCAGAGCATTTAGACCTTGTGATTTGCATTCACAGGGAATGCAGTTGTTCTATTCCCCTGCTGAAAGGATATAAATTACAAGCTACATGTGTAGGAGCAGTCTATTTATTATGCAGGGAGAACTTTATGGAATTCCCTTCCAGTAGAGCTGAGGGAAGAGCAAGACAAATGTTTTTTTTAGGAAAAAGCTCAAGGCTTTCTATTTTAAAGAAGCCTGTAAATTTTATGTGATGTATTTTGTTAGTTTATTTTATTTGTGATCTCTTTATTATGACTGTTCTATTGTGATCTGCCCAGAACTGCCATTGGAATGGTACTAAATATAAATATTTGTAAGTAAAATAAAATTAAATATGCTGTAGGTACTATGTACACATGAACCTGGAAAGACAGCTGGTGCATTACAGAAAGCATGACTATAAAACTAATAAGAGGAAATGTTTTTTACTCGTTTAATTAAGCTCTGGAATTCATTGCCAGAAGATGTGGTGAAAGCTATTAGTGTAGCTGTGTTTAAAAACAGTTTGGACAATTTCCTGGAGGAAAAGCCCATTGACCATTAAGGCATTGTACATTCTTGGGATAAGTAGCTTGGAATCTATCTACTCCTTGGAATCCTGCCAGGAACTTGTGACCTGGATTGGCCACTGCTGGAAACAGGATACGGGCTTAATGGATCCTTAGTCTTATGTTCTTATGTTTATCATTAACTTAATTCCAAAGTTAATTTAATTGGGCATTAATTATTCCAACATGAAATTTGTTCACTCTTCAGTCTGACCAAGTATATTAGGATGCAAGGTATGACTTTTTCGATTTTAGCCCCAATCTTTGAGAATAGAGAGGGCAAGTATTTTCCACATAGGCCTCTAAGCATTCCTAAATTGATATAAATCAAGTTACATATTATCGCTCTTGTTCTTTCAAATATGAGTGATTTTCTTCTCCTCCAGAAAGATAATTCAACCAATTCAGCTTCTCCCATGATTCTTGGAACTAGTCAAAAATCACTTTTAAAAATCAATTTGAGGATCTACTTTAAGTTATGCAGTTTGGTAGTCTAAATCTAGTTTGCCTTCAGACAAACTACCTCCAACAATTTATGTACAAGGAAGAAGTGCAAGTAGCAAAAAAGCAGTATTTTACAGCAAGAATTCAAGTGGCTGGGAATGCATCAGGTGAATTATCTAATATTGTTAAGAACCTTACTAGAGCACACTCAACTATGAGCAGTGAGTGTGCTCATAGTTGAGTATGCTCTAGTACTACTCCTATTACCTATGAAAGCTTTGCTACTGCCTTTCAGTAAAAAAAAATTTATTTGTTCTAATTTTTGGGGGGAAGTTTGACACATTTCTGGGACATTTTGATGTAGAGTCAAGCATGGAAGTCACTAGGATCAAAGCTGGTATGTATAATTCGTCATATGCTACTGAAATGTTGAAAGTATTGTGCACTGACATCTGTGCTTCTATAGCAATGCATCATTTCTCGAAGGTTAGACCAGCTAAAACAAGCTTTGACACATCCCATCTTAAAAAGTCCAAAGCTGGATCCCATTGACCCAAGGAGTTACTGCCCAATTGCTTCAATATTATTTTTTTAGTTAAAAAAAAATTGTAAGTATGTTTTGTAGATAGCTTCTGGAATTTCTTGATGAGAACAGCTTACTGGACCAGGATCAGTTTGGTTTTAGACCTGGGCACACCACTGAAACACTTTTATTGACAAACCTTGATTATTACAGGCATGGTTTTGAAATGTCCACTAAATATATTGTGGGCTTATTGGACATTTCTGCTTCATTTGCTACAGTAAATCATCTGATTCTGTAGTCCTGTTTAAAGAAGATCAGAATCTCAGGGACTGTATTGAAAAGGTTTGCCTCTTTTCTTTCTGAATGAATGAAGCAAGTGAGGATAAACTAGTAAACATTGCAAGGGGACATGTACTGGTCAACTGGTAATTGAACCCATGGATGGGAGGGGGGCGATACTGGACTTGGAAAGTATTTCTATTGTAGATGATTATCTGGGAAACAGTGACCACCTTATGGTGGGCTTCAGTATTAGGATGCAAGAGATGAAGATTAATTCTAGGCGAAGATCCTAGATTTCAGGAAAACTAACTTTCTCATAATGGGGGAGTACCTCAAGGATGGAAAAATTTAGGAGAAATAGAAGGGCAGTGGGCAAAACTAAAAGGAGATATAAGAGCAACTAATCTTTTTGTTAGAAATGTAAATAAAAAGGAAAAAGAGACTGTTATGTTTTTCTAAAGAAGCAGCTGAAAAGGGTAAGGGAGAAAAGGTTAGTATTCATAAGCTACAAGAGATCCAGCAAAAAGAAGACAGGCGATACCTGGAAAAATTGAGAAGCTAGGAAAGTAGTCAGAAATGCTAAAATTTAAATAGAAGAAGAAATGGCAAATATGGTAAGATGGAGACAAGTTTGTTTTTTTTCTTTTTTTTAAAGATATGTTAAGGATAGAAGGAAGTGCAAAAATAGCATAGGAATATGTAGAGGTTGAGGAAAAAGCAAAATTGCTTAGCAAATATTCACTGTGGAAGGGCCTAGAGCAGTACCACATAAACACAAATAAGATTGGAAGTGAGGTAAACTGCAATCAATTTTCAGAACAGTGTGTTCGTAATTAGCTAAGGGGGTAATTTACTAAGGATTTTCTCCCCATAGACACACAATGGGAGAAAACCTTTAGTAAATGACCACCTAAACTTGAAGTAGATAAGGTGAGGGTTCTAAGGGTTCTTAGCAATGTCCTGGCAGTGCCAGTGGCTGACCTTTTCAATGCTTCCTTAGAGTCTGGAGTAGTTCTGGAGGACTGGAAAAGGGTAGATGTGGTTCCAGTTCATAAAAGTAGAAGTGAGGAGGAGGCTGGGAACTACAGGCCAGTTAGTCTGACCTCTGTGATGAGCAAACTAATGAAATCGCTGCTAAAACAGAGGATAGTGCAATTTTTGGAATCCAATGGATTGCAAGATCTGAAGCAGCATGGGTTTACCAGAGGTAAATCTTCTCAGACGAATCTGATCAATTTCTTTGATTGGGTGACCAGAGAATTGGATCAAGGGGAGAGTACTAGATGTAGTGTACTTTGATTTCAGCAAGGCCTTTGACACGGTTCCGCATAGACTTATAAATAAATTGTGTGCCCTTAGTATGGATACTAGAGTGACTGACTGGGTTAGAAACTAAGTGGGAGGCGACAAAGGGTAATGGTAAATGTAGTTTTCTCTGGCAAGGGGGTTATTACTAGCAGTGTGACTCAGGTATCAGTCCTTGGACTGGTTCTTTTCAACATTTTTGTGAGTGACATAATGGGAAGGGTTGTTAGGAAAGGTTTGTCTTTTTGCCAGTGATACAGAGTGGACAGCCAGGAAGGAATGGAAAATATGAAGAAGGATCTAGAGAAGGTCTGCCAGCTAAGATTTAATGCTAAAAAATGCAGAGTAATGAATTTATGATAAAAAACCAAAGGGAAAGGTACAGTAATAGAAGTGAAATTCTTCTAAGCACAAAGGAAGAGCGGGATCTGGGGATAATTGTATCTGATGATCTTAAAGTGGCCAAACAGGTGGATGAAATGACAGTAAAAGCCAGAAAGATGCTTGGCTACATAGGGAGAGGCAATGGTCAGCAAAAAAAGGGAAGGTGATATTGCCCATGTATAGGTCTCTGGGAGAGACCTCACTTGGAATACTTTGTACTGTTATCAAAAGGCTGCAAAGAAGATGGAGTCAGTCCAGAGAGTGACTACTAAAATGGTCAGTGGTCTTTGTTCTAAAGCATATGGGGATAGATGTAAAGATCTAAACATGTATACCCTAGAGGAAAAGTGGTATAGGGGAGAAATGATAGAGATTAAAATATATCAGGTTTTCTATACACATGATGTGAGCCTTTTTTGATAGAAGGGGAGGCTCTAGAACAAGGGGGTCATGAAGGTGAAGGGGTAGATTCAGGAGTAATCTTAGGAAATATTTCTTTACAGAGAGGGTGGTGGATGCATGGAACAGCCTCCCAGTGAAGGTAGTGGAGACAAAAACAGTATCTGAATTCCAAAAAAGTATGGGATAAATACAGGGCATCTCTAAGGAAGTGATGTTAAATTAATTGGATGGATGGACAGACTGGATGAGCCATATGGTCTATTTCTGCCGTCATGTTTTTATGTTTCAAATGCTATTTTACTAGAACTGGTGTTCCACAGGGCTCTGCCCTGTTTAACATCTACTTGTCTAATCTAGCTTTCTATCCAATTTGTGCATAGGCTACAGATTGTATGTTGATATACAGTTTTTTGTACTAGTTACATCTACTGTAAGTGATGCATTATCAGTGGTTGCTGAGTGTTTCATGTTAAATGCTGGATGACTGCTAACGGGCTGATGTTGAGTGTTGGTAAGAGGAAGATGATCTTGAGTATATTTCTTATCCCAGGACAAACAGGATGCTAGTCCTCACATATGGGTGACATCAGTAATGGAGCCCTATGTACGGAAAACTTCTTTAAAAGTTTCTATGAAACTTTTGACTGGCACCAGAGTGCCTACTGAGCATGCCATGATATTCCCTGCCACAGGGGTCTCCCTTCAGTCTTCTTTTTTCCGCGAAGCAGTTAGCCTCGCGGTCTCTAGGAGTCCTGTGGAATTCTCCACAACTTTAACTTAAAAGTTAGAAAACTTCAAGCCGCAAAGGGTCTCCCCTTAGTAAACACCGATCGCGGTAAGTTTTCGATTCTCGCGGTTCCGTTCCGCTTTTCCAACAATTTTTTGTCCTGAGTCATTGGCCGTCGACGGCTGTCCGGCCCCAAAAATGGCTTCAAAAAATGTCCCAAATGCAACAGGAACATGTCCATTACGGACCCTCACCAGGACTGTGTCCTCTGTCTCGGTGAAGGGCATGATGTTAAAACTTGTCCCTTGTGTGCCACGATGACATCAAAGGGCCGTCGTCTCCGACTAGAAAAAATGGAGCAATTGTTTAAAATACAGCTAGTTTCAGCTCCATCCACCTCAACTCAATCGTCTCCGGCTGGGTCGATTCGAAAAGTCGTATTCAAAAAGCATCTACCAGGTGAGTCGGGAGACGCTATCTTTTCCTCCCCCTCACCATCGTCCAGGGCGTCGACATCGGGCAGTGAAAAAGCCTGCGAAAAAGAGAAGCATCGCCATCGGCACCGTAGGCCGCATACGGTATCTGCGACCTCGATACCCGGCGAGCCATCGACAGAGGACGGTAAACAGACTAAGAAACCTCGGCTCCAGGATCAGGCTTCAGAGTCATCGAAAGGGCGATCCCCGCCGATTCCGGCGCAGGGAACCTTGCCTCCTCAGGGCTCTGAGGAGGTACCGGCATCGCCGTCACCGCCTCCCCCCATGGGTGCTCTGTTCTCACCATCCATGCGGGCGGAACTTGATGTGTATATACGTCAAGCGGTCAGAGATGCTTTCATCGAGGCGATGCCACGACCTCAGCCGTCTACGCCAGCGATGCCCTCGACACCGATCCCGATGACATCGCCGGTTCCAACACCTGTGCCCTCGATGCCGATTCCAGCAATATCATCACCGCAACCATCGATGCCGTCTATGCCGATGCCGTCGGTTCCGGCGTCTGTGCCACCGATGCCGTCTATTCCTATTCAGGCACCGATGCCACCATCGATGACAGTTCAAGAATCCTCCATTTTTCAACCATTAATGGATAAATTGGATTCCCTAATTCAGGCTTTTTCTACTTCACCTCAGGAATTCGATTCAGATCCACATCAAGAACCACTGCCTGGTCCATCAGGAGTTATTCCGCCTGTCAGACCACGTACACCAATGTCTGAGGTCCCCTTTAAGCCACTTAGACCATCTGGACATCCACTGGATACTGGTACTGACTCAGAGAATGATCTATCATCTGAAGAAGATATCCTATCTGAACCTTCACCACCAGAGGACAGAAGGAAATCACCACCAGAAGATCTTTCCTTCTCTAATTTCATAAAGGAGATGTCTGACACGATCCCATTCTCTCTCCTCTCGGAAATAGACACTAGGCAAAAGACCTTGGAGGTCCTTCAGTTCGTGGATCCTCCTAAAGAAATATTAGCTATTCCAATACACGAGGTCCTGCAAGAGCTAATGTACCGAATGTGGGAGCACCCTGGCTCTGTGGCAGCAGTTAATAAACAAGCTGATGCCACATATCTCGTCCAACCCATTCCAGGGTTTCAAAAGTCTCAGTTGCCACACCAATCTGTAGTGGTTGAATCAGCCCAGAAAAAGTCTAAGAGGCTGAAACAACATGCTTCCACACCTCCAGGTAAAGACAGTCGTTTCCTAGACAGTTTAGGAAGGAAGATCTTCCAAGGAGCAATGCTGGTCTCACGGATAAACTCATACCAATTATTCATGAACCAGTATCAGCGTGACCTGTGGAAACAGGTTGAAGCACTTTCCCAACACTTACCAGACCAGTTTCAAGAGGGTTTCCTCCGCCTCGTGCATAAGGGCCTAGAAGCAGGCAAGCACGAGGTGAGAGCCACTTACGATTCCTTTGAAACAGCCTCCCGTTTATCGGCCTCAGGTATAACAGCTCGAAGATGGGCCTGGTTAAAATCTTCCGAGCTCAGACCAGAAGTACAAGAAAGGTTGGCAGACCTACCTTGTCTAGGTGAAAACCTTTTTGGAGACAAGGTTAAAGAGGCAGTGGCAACCATAAAGGACCACACGGAAACCCTGAAACAGTTGTCTCAACTTTCTCAAGAGACACACTAACCTTCTAGGAGGCCTCCTAGAAGAGAAATGAGGAAACCGTATTATCGCCCTCGACGATATTATCCTCCTGCTACCAGAGCCAGACAGCAACGCCCTACGCAGCGTTCCCAAACTCGACAGAGGCCTGCTAGGCCCCAGCAGCCTGCGCCTACTGCATCCACATCAGGCTTTTGAAAACCAGCCAGAGAGCAGAAACCATTCTCAAAATCCTCTTCCACACTTACCGGTCGGAGGTCGAATAACTTACTACCATCAAACTTGGACCTCCATCACAACAGACCAATGGGTACTCTCAATTACAGCTCAAGGGTACCACTTGGATTTCCTCACTGTACCAAACGAAAATCCTCCTCTTTCATCTTGGACAGTGTCTCATCACTCCACAATTCTACAAGCAGAATTATCCACCCTTCTGAATGCCAGGGCCATAGAACAAGTTCCCAGGCCTCAGTGGGGCAGAGGATTCTACTCCCGATATTTCCTCATTCCAAAGAAAACCGGGGGCCTACGTCCTATCCTGGACCTCAGAAATCTCAACAAATTTCTAAAGAAAGAGAAATTCAGGATGGTATCGTTGGGCACCATGCTACCTCTTCTTCAAAAAGGGGATTGGCTCTGCTCTCTGGATCTTCAAGACGCTTACGCTCACATTCCCATCTTTCCTCCTCATCGACAGTACCTGCGATTTCTGGTGGAAGGTCAACACTTCCAATACAGAGTACTACCATTCGGCCTAGCCTCAGCACCTCGAGTATTCACAAAGTGTCTTGCAGTAGCGGTGGCACATCTTCACAAACAAAGAGTGCATGTGTTTCCTTACTTGGACGACTGGCTCATCAGGAGTCAAACACAAAGCGGAGCTCTCACTTCTCTCCAGCTCACAATAAAGTTGCTTCACTCCTTGGGATTTCTCATCAATTACGAGAAATCCCATCTCAAACCATCTCACCAGTTGCAGTTCATAGGTGCAGATCTCAACACCATCACAGCAAAAGCTTTTCCAAGAGACCGTGCTCAAACGCTCGTTCTCCTAGCGCACTCTATTCGTTATCAGTCTCGAGTTACAGCTCATCAGTGCCTCACCCTACTCGGACACATGGCCTCAACAGTTCACGTCACTCCCATGGCCAGACTGACCATGCGACTAATGCAATGGACACTCAAAGATCAGTGGATTCAAGCCATTCAACCATTGTCCACTCCCATTCAGATAACACGAGATCTGAGATCTTCCCTTCTCTGGTGGACGTCAACGATCAACTTGCTCAAAGGCCTACCTTTCCAGCCACCAGTTCCACAAGTGACTTTAACTACAGATGCGTCCACCTTGGGTTGGGGAGCACACATTGGTCATCTTACAGACACAGGGCACGTGGACAAAACAAGAAGCCTCCTTTCAAATAAACTTTCTGGAGCTTCGAGCTATATGCTATGCACTACATGCGTTCAAGGACTGCCTTTCACACAAGACTGTTCTGATCCAAACGGACAACACAGTAGCCATGTGGTACATCAACAAACAAGGGGGAACAGGTTCCTATCTCCTTTGTCAAGAAGCAGCTCAAATTTGGGACTGGGCCCTAGCACACTCAATTCTTCTACGGGCCATCTAGCAGGCATCCACAACACAGTAGTGGATCGCCTCAGCCGTCACTTCCAACCACACGAGTGGTCTCTAGACCCAACGCTAGCAACCAAGATATTTCAACGGTGGGGTCAACCAACAATAGATCTCTTTGCATCCCATCTGAACTACAAAATGAACAATTACTGCTCTCTCCTCTGGCAGCAGAACAGCCTACCAAGGGACGCCTTTGCTCGCCATTGGAACTCAGGCCTGTTATATGCGTATCCACCGATACCGCTCATAACCAAAACTCTAGTGAAGCTTCAACAGGACAAGGGGACCATGATACTCATAGTCCCATACTGGCCTCGACAAGTATGGTTCCCCACACTTCTAGATCTCTGTCAGGGATCCAATTCGTCTGGGAGTAGCTCCCAATCTCATAACTCAGAAACAGGGTCAGCTGCGCCATCCCAACCTTCAATCCCTGTCCCTGACAGCATGGATGTTGAAAGCTTGATATTACAACCACTCCACCTTCCAACCAATATATCTCAAGTGCTGATAGCCTCACGTAAACCTTCCACTAGAAAGAATTATTCCTACAAATGGAAACGGTTTACTTTGTGGTGCACTCAGAAAGCACTAGATCCTTTCACTTGCCCCACTACCTCACTACTAGATTACCTATACCATCTTTCAGACTCTGGTCTTAAGACTTCATCTGTAAGAGTACACTTGAGTGCAAGCTCAGCTTATCATAGCAAGCTGGGAGACATACCTATCTCTACACAGCCTCTCGTCAGTAAATTCATGAGAGGCCTAACTCACATTAAACCACCAGTTCATTCCCCAAGCATACAATGGGACCTGAACGTAGTATTAACCAGGCTTATGCGTTCTCCATTTGAACCCATAAATACCTGTGACCTTAAATACCTTACTTGGAAAACAGTATTTCTCATAGCCATTACATCAGCTAGAAGAGTCAGCGAACTACAAGCGCTAGTCACATACGAACCTTTTACAAAGTTCCTACACGACAGGGTAGTCCTCCGTACACATCCGAAATTCCTTCCTAAGGTTGTCACAGAATTTCACTTGAACCAATCAATAGTTTTACCAACATTCTTTCCTAGGCCTCATTCCCATTAAGGTGAAAGAGCCTTGCACACTTTGGACTGTAAGCGTGCGTTATCCTTCTATTTAAACCGCACAACAGCCCAGAGAAAATCCAGTCAACTGTTTGTATCCTATGATCCAAACAAACCGGGTAAACCAGTGGGTAAGCATACTCTGTCAAACTGGCTAGCAGCTTGCATACAATTTTGTTATGATAAAGCAGGCCTTACTCTTCAAGGGCGAGTAAAAGCACACTCAGTCAGAGCAATGTCAACTTCAGTAGCACACCTTCGCTCTGTGCCTATTCTGGACATTTGTAAAGCAGCAACATGGAGTTCTCTTCACACCTTTGCAGCTCACTACTGTTTGGACAAAGAAGGAAGACAAGGTTCCGCCTATGGACAATCCGTCTTAAAGAACTTGTTTCCAGTATAATCCCAACTCCTTCTACATCCAACCTGCTGTGATCTTCGGCTGATTCATCTCAACAACAATACTTCACTGTTGCTTCACTACAAGATGACTCAGCCTCTAGCTTGCTAATCACCCATATGTGAGGACTAGCATCCTGCTTGTCCTGGGATAAAGCAAAATTGCTTACCTTGTAATAGGTGTTATCCCAGGACAGCAGGATGTAGTCCTCACGAAACCCACCCGCCACCCCGCGGAGTTGGGTCCGATACGTTTTATTATTTTATTTTTGGCTAACGCTAATTGCTACAAAACCAGACTGAAGGGAGACCCCTGTGGCAGGGAATATCATGGCATGCTGGGCATGCTCAGTAGGCACTCTGGTGCCAGTCAAAAGTTTCATAGAAACTTTTAAAGAAGTTTTCCGTACATAGGGCTCCATTACTGATGTCACCCATATGTGAGGACTACATCCTGCTGTCCTGGGATAACACCTATTACAAGGTAAGCAATTTTGCTCTATACAAGTTCTTCCATCATTTCATTTTGAGGAATGTTTTTTTTCCCGCGGCTTGTCAATTGCAAAATTTGGGGTGATACTAGAACCTGATTTATTACTCCATCTCCAAGTAAAGGCAGTTACTCAAAGCGCTTTCTGCAAAGACTGAAACCATATTTATCCACTGATGATTTCTGCTCAGTCCTGCGGGCTTTCATGTTTTCAAAATTGGATTATTGTAGTTCACTTTGTTGCTTTACCTTAAACAGTCTGCAGAGTGCTGCTGCTAGACTACTTATAGGAGCTCAGATATTTATCACCCCTGTATTGCAGTCATTCCATTGGTTTAACATTGTGACTTTAATTTATCAAACTTTGAGTCAGGACAATTTGGTGTGTGTTAGTTAGTTCTCTGCTAAAAATGTATAAACTACCCAGAGCTTTGATCTATTGGGCATACTAGAGGTACCATCGATCTGTCAGGCTTGGTTGGAGGAGACTCATGAAAGAACATTTTTTTTTTGTGGTAGGCCGTCAATGTTGGAATGAATTTCCAGACAAGATTAGGGTGATCAAATGTTTTCTATCATTTAGAAAGCAGGTGAAAGCCCATTTATTTAAGCAGGCTTGTGAAGTTGAATAATAGGAATGGGTAAAATTTTGATTGTATGACTGGTTAATTTTGTTAGTGTAATGATATGGCATGGTCTTTGCTCGTCAGGAGATATTAGGGAGGTTATTTGATGTATGTTGAATTATTTTTAGTCTGTTTATAAAATAAATGGATTTTTATGTATGTATGTATAGTTGTTACTTGCTGAGTATGTTGGATTGAGCGGCATATAGATTCTTATAAAATAAAGAAAAATGGCAGCCAAGGAATTTTTCAGTTTTCCGTTCTGTGGGCTCATCTTGAATTCTTTGAAAATACTTTTGCTTGTGTCTTCTGCTTGCTTGTAGATGTCTGCCAGCTTCATTTTCAGCCCTTCTGTTATGTAGGTTTGAATGATGTGGCTGGCCCTAGCCACATAATGAACTTCACTGCTTTTACTAACAGCCTGTCTGCTGGTGCAGGGATATGTGATGAATGTCTCATGGGTTGGTGGCTTACAACTTCTCACAGCCGAATCATAAAGTACAAGTCAGCATAAGAAGCCACTGGCATTAGAGCTGGGAATATTAAATGCATGGCTGCATATTATTCACTTTGGACCTAATTTATTATGATTTTTTTTATAGGCTCAGAATAACTCAGGCCCTTCCCTTAGAAATCTTTTAATGGAGGAGATGAGAACCATATGGTATGTACATTTGAATAAATGATTAGCCACAATTTCTTTCCACACATTTTTTTCAGGATTTTGGCCATTGCAGTATCTTCCACCTCCAGTTCAGTTGCTGGTTAAATACCCAAATGGTACTTTAAGGATGTAGATATTGTTTAAAAATTAAACCACTGAAATTTAAACAGTTAATGGTTTCAACAATAAACACTCAGATGAGCTTCCTTGGACCATGTCTCACTAGTCGCTATCCCCTTGCTTCCCAACTTATAAAAGTGCTCATCCCTCTGCTCCCCAACATGTTTGCCCATTCCCTGGGCTGGCCACTATCAACCCGATGTTCCTTGGAGTGGAGCTGTGCAGTATGTTGGGAAATGGGATCCCAGTAGTCAGCTGTGGGTCTCTGGCTTGTGCCAGCAAATTTTAGACATTTAAATGACTAAACAGTAAGATTTTATATACCAATTAAATGTTTAATATTTTACATCCATAGCCTTGATGTAGAAAGCACTAGAGAGAATGAAACTGTGACTAGGTTTTGTTTGAATTCTAATTCAGTAATGCAAGCCTTTTTCAACTTCTCCATTTACTTACACAGGCAATGTGTACTTCAATTGATTGTATACAGACATGCCAATGGCATTCTTAACTAATGCTATTTATTCTGGAATGATTTGCAAACGCAATAAAAATATATGGAACACAAGAAAACTAGATAAAACTAGACATTTGTCACTGACTTGTTGATCGACACAATCACTATCACTGTTTGTTTCATCAACAATGCCGTAAGTAGAGAAGCACTTCCATCTCCACTGATACAAGGTCAGAGAAGTGTGGACGAGACCTTCCATAAGGCTTTCCTTTCTTCTTTTCCTAAGGAGCGCTTGAAAAATGTTCCTTTCTCCTGCTTGCTGCAAATGTATTTCAGTCCACCTAGTGAGTGTATCCATCTGGTGGCAGCGTTTCACTTCTTCGCACAGAGTTCCTCAGGAATGTGATTTTATTTTCTCTATTGTGTAGTTTGAGAATACTGTTTTTAGTTACTTCTATGCTTGATATATCTAACACTTGATGTAAGCAGTATTTAAAAGAACTTGTGATTGACTGCCTTCTTAAGGATTATTGTTTAGCTAACTGCTCCACCATAATTATTAAATAAACTGAAATGAATCATTTGACATAAAACAAAGTTGTTGCACGATAGTTGAAGGGCCCATGAGACTGAACTGGATGTTAATCCAGCCATGGCCAACCCCGACTTCCAGCATTACTTTCCTTTCAGTATAGCATCAGAGGGAAATAGGAAAGAGACCAGGCACACACATTGGAATCTGGTATCTGTTCCTATGACTCAAAAGTTTTGAGCTATCAGCTAAAATATTTGGGAGGTGGGGGGGGGGGAATAGTTCAGATAATTAATCTTGGTGAATTATTCAAGATAATGTAGATGAGAAGACCAGCTTGACTGTAATTGCTGCAGTGACCAAACAGTTGACCACAACATTGGCAGGAGGTGAGGGAGAAGGTTTCACTGCTTTGAGGATTTTGGTCTTTGAGTAGAAGATTGTGACTTATTCTTATTTATTAGCTACCCTTTTAACTGCACATGCTGGCAAAGCAGTGGTCTTGCTTCCTGTTTTGGAGATGCAATAGGACATACCCTGTATTGAGCGCCTGTTTTCCTGACGAGTGCACATTTGCCTCCCCTGGTCGCCCGATTAAAACGAGCTGCTGCATTAAAAAGGATGCGCTAGGGAGAAATTGTGCATCCCTAGTACTCTCAAATGCATCAGGTGCCCAGGAGACTTGGCTGTGTGGTCACAACTGCAATGGGCGCTCAGTAGGAGCATCTGTTTTATCCCACCTCAGTTGATTTACATTCACAATATACATGCACAATAGCAAGGGGCGAAATCGGCCCGGAGCGTGTATATTGTTTATCCAGAAATTTTTTTTTTTAATCAATCTATTACATTATTTTTTAATTCCTAATCAACGCAAGCAGTAGATCTACTGTTGTCTGTGGTTCCTCCTATGTGCCTCCATTGTATGCAAATGTATCTCATGCATATTCATCATGGATATCCTGAAAACCAGGCCTGTTTATGGCTCTTGAGGACCGAAGTTGGCCACTTCTTACCTTATATTGCCAGGAGGAGGGCAAGACACATGAATGCCATTTCCTGAAATAAAGTCTGTAGAACTTATCCAGTTCTTTTCTTAACATTTTGCACCTCTTTGGATTGATAGGCTGCAATTTAGGACATGGCCCCTGTTTTGTTAGACACCAAAGTGCAAGCTCATACTATATACACCCTGAGGATTATGCAGTAGGTTCTTATTGCTGTAGTAAATTATTGCTTTGTAAAAGAGCTGATGTGCTTCAAGGTGAGAGAAAATCAGTTTATAAACATTTTCACTGTTGTATATGTTAAACTGCTAATGATATTTTAGAATACACTTATTAGAAAATAATTATTAAAGGAGTTTAGCAGTTACTAAGATTGTGATAGTTCTGAGAATCACTTTGTGGTTAGATCTGTGGTGCTCTGCAAGTAAGAGCAAATTGTATTATACAGGGTAAAATGTTAGAGTAACTAGAATGCATTCTTCTATTTTGTCATGTAACAATTTTAATGAGAAGGGGGTGTAAGTAATTGCCTTACCTAACCCACTTGCCATGCCATCCTTTTACATTTAAGCCATTACTACTTAGCATTCTCTGATGGAGAATGGAAAGTGATGAAGAAGCAGCTGTAATTAATTTTCCTAAACCTGTTGCAATGTAAATCCAGTGAGATTATTTCACTTTTATATGGGCAAAACTATCGTCTTTTCTATTTGAAATTGGAAAAAACAATTAATATATAATGGTGTAGTTGAAGATTTCATTTACCTTCTGTTATACTGTAGCAACAATTTCCCAGATGGTGATTTACACAGTGGATACTTCCTAGAGAGTGTTATTTCTCCGAGGACTAGCAGGATGGTAGTCCTCACACTTTGGTGACATATTCAGATGGAGCCCAGTGTGGAAAACTTATGTCAAAGTTTCGAGGAGGAGCTGGAGTATTGAGTCCAGCTTGTGGTGGAATGGACACTGCTGAGCTTTGGTCCCGCAGCACTGACAGCAGCAGAGCTGGTGCTGCCTGTGCTCGTACCACTTCTGGAGAAGCTCAATGTGCTCATTGGTGCCTTACTGACCCAGCTGGCATCTGTTCCTGGGACAGCACCAGTGTCTAGCAGGGCTCCAACTCCTCCCCCTACCAATACAGTGATTGTCGCTGGTTCCTCCAAGGAGGAAGCTCTGCCAAGGCCGGTGGAGACACCAAGGCCGATAGTCCCCCATCCAGTTCCATTGGTGCCTCTATCTCAGGACGTCAGTCAAGCACCTAGGACCCCATCCCCTGTAGCATACAGTGAGGATGAGGGTCCCTACAACCCCTGGGGAGATGATCAGCTGGAATCATCCTCTGAGGATTAAGATGGTCTCCTGTCAGACCCTTCTCCTCCAGGGGAGTGGAGGAAGTCCCTGTCTGAGGACTTGACCTTTGCAGATTTTGTCAGGGTGATGGTGGCCATCCCATCCCATTCCAGCTTTTGACTGAAGATGCCAGGCACAAAATGCTTGAGGTTCTACAGTTCATGGAGTCTTTAAGGAGATCCCAGTACACGAGATCCTTACGGAGTTGCTGCTGAGGATTTGGGAACAGCCCCTCACAGTGCCTCCCGTGAACAAGAAAGTGGATGGAGTTTATCTCTTCCATAAGGTTGCCGGATTCAGTAAGCATCAGCTGCCCTACCAATCGATGGTGGTCAAATCCGCCCTCAAGAGGGCCAAGTGCTCTTGATCCTGCTTGTCTGCGCCCCTGGGGAAGGACCACAGAATATTGGATGCTCTTGGGAGGAAGGCGTTCCAAGTGCCATGCTTATTGCCTGCATCGCTGCCTACCAACTCTACATGGGCCAGTACTCGCAGGACATCTGGAAGCAGGTGCAGCAGGTGGCCTAGCAGCTGCTTCAACAGCAAGACACCCTCATGTCACTGGTGCACAAGGGTTTGGATTGTGGAAAACACGAGATCTGTGCAACCTATGATTTTTTGAAATGGCATCAAGGGTCTCTGTAGCATGAATCAGCACCCGCAGACTGGCATGGCTGAGGGCCTCGAATCTCCGACCAGAGGTACAGGAATGACTCGCTGTCATGCAGTGCACTGGAGAGAATCTCTTCAGAGATAGAGAAGGATGCTGTGGCCCAACTCTGGGACCATCATGAAAATCTCCACCAGCCCTCTGGACCCATCCTCCTCATCCAGGAGGCCGTCTAGGCAGGGACTTAGGACGTCCTTCTTTCGCCAAAGGAAATAGTATCCTCTGCCTCCTCGGTCCCATACATACCATCAGAGCTCTTGTGGCCATTCCAGGCAGCAGAGAGCTCCCAAGCCCCAGCCAGCTTCTCAGTAAACTCCAGGGAAAGGGTTTTGACTGGGCCATAAGCCAGTTGCCCATACCCAGGAGGCTGCAGTTCATTGCAAAGTAGTGGAGAAGTGTGACCTCAGACCAGTGGGCTTTGTCCATCTGCTAGGGGTACCAATTAAACCTATTGGGTGTCCCACCAAATTGCCCTCCGTGCCCATTTTGGGGGCCGGTAGCGCAGGAAGTGCTACAAACAGAGCTCTTCTCCCTCTTAATGGCCAGAGTGGTTGAGCTTGTACCATCAGGGCAAAAAGAGCGAGGATTCTTCTCTAGGTACTTCCTGATTCCAAAGAAAACAGGAGGGTTCCGTCCCATCCTAGACCTGAGGGCCTTGAACAAGTTTCTAAAAAAAAAAAAAAGAAAAGTTCAAGATGGTTTCCTGGGCACCTTGAAACCCCTCTTGCAAAAATGGGACTGGCTATGCTCCCGCAACCTAAAAGATGCATACACTCAAATCAATATCTTCCCTGGTCTTAGGAAATATCTCCGATTTGTGGTGGGGAAAAAGCCCTTCCAGTACCTGGTCTTGCTGCTTGGGCTCGCATCCGCCCCATGAGTCTTCACAAAATGCCTGGTTGTGGTGGTGGGGGCACCTATGCAGACTGGGAGTGTATGGTTTCCCGTATCTAGACGATTGGCTGGTCAAGGTGCCATCCGGTCCATGCGCTTGACCATCTGGGTGTTGGAGTCACTAGGGTTCACTCTCAACTACCCAAAATACCATCCAAGTCCATAAACTCAATTGGACTTCATCGGAGTCCTGCTAGACATGGCTCAAGCCAGGGCCTTTCTGCTGTGCCAGAACGCTGTTGCTCTAGCAACCATTGTGACAGAGGTGCAACAGATCCAGCAGGTACCAGCTTGGCACATGTTGAAGCTGTTGTGTCACATGGCCGCAACTGAACATGTCACTCACTTGGCATGTTTACATATGTGCAGAGCCCAATGGACCCTGAGGTTGCGGTGGCACCAAGCCATTCAGAGCCTCCAGGATTTCATCCGAATCACCCTGTCTCTCTGGGACTCTATGTCCTGGTGGTGGGCTCTCTGCAATCTAGAAAGGGAAATTTCTTTTGGCGTCTCCCTACTCAAATTGTACTGATGCACTTACCCTGGGATGGGGGAGCTCATGTAGATGGGCTCGGCACCCAGGAGGACTGCGTTCCACTAAGGAACGTTCTTGTTAAATCAACTTCCTGGAGCTTTGGGCGATCAGGTATTTGCTATGGGCTTTCAGAGATCGGCTGTCCAACAAAGTTGTCCTGATCCAGACCAACAACCAAGTAGCCATGTGGTATGTCAACAAGCAGGGAGACACGGGATCGTACCCTCCTGTATGAGGAAGCAGTCCAGTTCTGGTCTATCCCATGGGATGGTGCTTGGGGTCATGTACCTGGCAGGAATGGAGAATGTGGTAATGGACAGACTTGTCGATCCTTCATATCCCTAGAGTGGTCCCCTGGACCAGGGGGTAGCGAATCAGATCTGTTCGTGACCCCTGCAACAGAAAGGTAACTCTGTTCTGCTCCCTGTACAGGTCAAGTTACAAACCAACCTCGGAAGCCTGGCCTCTCATTGGGGCAAGGGTCTTCTGTATGTGTATCCTCCGATTCTCTTAGTGGTGAAAACTCTCTTGAAGCTTTACGAGGACAGAGGGCCTATGGTTCTCATAGCCTCTCATTGGCCGAGACAGGTCTGGTTTCCACTCCTACGGGAGTTATCTATTGGGAAACCAATCAGTCTGGAGACTTCCCCAGATCTCATCACTCAAGATCAAGGCAGGCTGCAGCATCCCAACCTCCAGGCCCTGTTGCTTACAGCCTGGATGTTGAGAGGTTAGTCCTGCAGCTGCTTGATCTTTCAGAGGATGTGTCTTGGGTCCTGGTGGCTTCCAGAAAGCCTTCTACTAGAAAGTCCTATGGGCTGAAGTGGAGGAGGTTTTCCATGTAGTGTGAGTAGAAGGCCCTTGATCCGTTCTCCTGCCCCTCACAAAAACTGCTTCACTACCTTCTACACCTATCGGAGACTGGCTTAAAATCCAACTCAGTTAGTCCATCTTAGTGTGATTGGTGCATACCACCACAGCGTATGCTTCATACAGGGCCTGTTTCAGTTGAAGTTTCTCCCAAGTCCTCCCACTGCCTAGGGTCCTCAACGTGGAGTTACCTCAATTGACAAAAACTCCTTTTGAGCCACTGTGCACCTGTGACCTGAAGTATTTGACCTGGAAGGTCTTATTTTTGATGGTGGCCATTTCAGCGTGTAGGGTTAATGAGCGCCAGGACTTAGTGACTATCCACCTTATACTAAGTTCTGTCATGACAGGATGGTCTTTTGTACGCATCCTAAGTTCCTGTCTAAGGTGGTGATGGATTTCCATCTTAACCATTCAATCTTCCTGCCAATTTTCTTTCCCAGGCCCTATTTGCACCAAGGCAAATGAGCACTGCACAGTTTGGGCTGCAAGTGAGCCTTAGCCTTCCTACCTGGAGCACACTTTGCCTTGACAAAGTTTCTAGAAACTTTGACAAGGCAAAGTGTCTAGGGTTAAAAAAGTTTCTAGAAACTTTGACATAAGTTTTCCGTGCAGGGCTCCATCTGATGTCACCCATGTGTGAGGACTAACATCCTGCTGTCCCTGGAGAACCCTTATTTACAGGTAAGCAATTCTGCTTACCTTTCTCTTTGTATCCTGTGAAACTCTGCTTCCTGTGTTTTTGTCAACACTCTTTCTTTAAACTGCTTGCCTTCCTCCCCATAGGTGTCAGTTCTGTGGGTGTTTGAGCATCCCCAGTACTGAGTAAACTCCTTCATTGTGTCCAGGGAGGGTTAATTGAGTTTAGCACCATCAATTGTTTTAAAAAGTTGGCTCATATCCCTCCCTCCCCCCACTTTTAAACATTGCATGGGTATGTTTAGAGAACTACCTCATGATAACACATGCTGGTCATGCTGCAACATGGAAGTACAATGTTAAATCCATTAAACTGATGGTGTATTCATTATTTTGCAGGGTAGGATTTTGATAAATTATTTCCCTGCGGTCTGCAGATTTATTTAATAGTAATGCTTCCCACTCAGAGGAGTATTCCCAAGTTGTTACTTTGGATCTGAATTCTCCATATAAATAAAGATGATGACATCCTCTCTGAGGCTAAGGAAAAGCTGCTGGAATGGAAGAAAGGCAAAACTAATAATGAAATATAAAAAGGCATTGGTGTGTCTGCCCTTTTTCTATTCTTTCTTTAACTGTCTTGGTACCTTTACAATGGAAAGGTTTTCCTCCTCATTTTTCAGTAACCCAAGTCCTTTCAAAAAGTTTTTTTTTGGGTGGGGGGGTGTCAGATTCACTCAGGTTTTCCCATATTTTTTATCTAGGGTTAAAAAAATCTTATTAAATAAGATTCTGAGTTACAAATGAAAGAATGGTATAATCCATTAAGTTGCTTGAATTTATGAGAGCCCATTCTCGTGTTGAGACCCACACCATTAGCAGAAAAGATAAAGGTTAGGGATAAAAATTAGTGGTCAGAATATGAAATTATATGAAAAAAGTGAGAAATAGTTAATTTTGAAGGGAGATTGATGTGATCTTTTAGATTCCTGTAAATGAACTGCCAGACCACTGGAGCTAAAGACATAAATGTCCTTAGCCCAATAAACATCCTTAAGATAATATGAAAATGCTTTATCTAGTTAGTTGTTGAAATTCCATGGCAGTTAGAAATGTGCTTGAAAAGAGTTTTGAGAGCTCTTTCTTAAAGTAGGAGTATTAACAAATATAGCAGGCTTGCTTTCATTTTCATATTGATTTGCATATTAAGTATGCCACTGGAAAAGATGTACATCATGTTCTCCAGAGCTTCTTGCCCATTTTGTAGTGTTTGTTTGCACTGGTATTCTGATGTTATGCACAGATTTACTGATGCACTCAGCAGCTGTTAAATGCTGTGATTGCTTCCATTATCAATCACTTTTTTTTTATGTATTTGTAATGGATTTACTGCTAGTGAAAAGTGTCAGTTAGACAGGACTGGAAAATAAGAACAGCCAAAATATGGCAGTAAAGCTCCCATTCCTGCTATGTGCTAGAAGAGAGGGTATTTCTAGAGGTAAAGCAGAAGTTCATATATTTTGTTTATTTAGGGATCTATTTATCCAAACTGTGCTAATGCATTAGTGTGCATTAATGCATGCTGTTAGTATATAAGCATTATTTTGTTTTGGTAAATAGTCCTCTTAACAAATGACTTGTCTTTGGATGTCTATTGTCACCAGTTCCCATGTAAATATCAATCTCGATGGTTTTCTCATTATATGGAAACTTGTATTAAGGTAAGACTTGCTCTCTATACTCTCTCCATAAGCTTTGGAGCCAGCACTTCTGGCTGCTGAAAAGCAAAACTGAAATGAATAAAGTGGCACTCAGAATCGTGCGTCTGCATGGATTTTGTATCACTGTTAAGTAAATTACTTTTGTCTTTTATACAACACAGGGAAGGGAACTCATCAATACTATGCTTTTAGCAAAGCTTTGTATGTTTTGTGATGGCCCCAGATTAGGCTTTGATGAATTTCAATAGGGTAAATTCCAGGACCATGATTGGCCTTCACATGAAATTTGAACCTGATCAGCCCACTTCAACGAAAATTGGTCTCTAGACCAACTAATAAAATCTCCTTACAAACGTTTTTCAGATGTGTTGAAAATCATCAAGATGTAAAATATAAATAACAAATAAATAAAATCAAAAGTAAAAAGCGAATATTAGATGTATCTATATGCACATTTTGCACACCTCAGGAATGTGCTGAAAATAAAAATAAATCCATTATCCATGTTTAAAAAAAAATGAATAGATTTTAGAATGCATTTTTATTTTATAATTATTAACCATAATGGATACATATTCCAGAGACTGTTTTTGACATAGATCCTCCTTATGGCTCCAGTCAAGAGCCATTATATTCAAAATATTAAGAGCTATAAAAAAAGAAAAGATTTTCACCTCATAATATTGTTAACATGGAATGTTCTGTGCATTTTTGCCTTGTGGTCAGAGGATAAGGATTTTATTAATACAGTTGGAGGCAGTTCTTGTTCTGAAGGTATTACACTGCATGCACACTCCTCATCAAAGTAAAGAATCCAATTGCATAGTCCTGTAGTCTATAAACTTGTATTTTTATTATTAGATAATGAATTGAGAGCTGTTACTAGTTTTTCTCATCAAGATTTTCTCATCATGATAATATCCACTGAGCCAGCCATTTGTACACTATATGTTATCACAGACTAATCTTATGCTGCTTAATTGCCCATTGGAATTGTTCCACACTTCAAGTGCCTAATAACACTTTCCTCTGTTGATCTTTTCCTGGGCAAACAGTTGAAGCCATGTTTAAGAAAAGAGCTTGAACTTCAACTGGGAGCATTATAAGCACATGAGAACTATGAAAGTCAATTGAACAGCTGCATTGTTCATTTCTAAAAAATGTTTTAATTGTCTTGGTGTATAATTTAAATACTATTCAATGCTGTTTCCTTCATCACATTATTAGATAGGAACAGACGTTTATATCTGATCCCTTGATTAGCTCTGTGTTCCAGTATTTCTTTCAAAAACCATCCTTGCCTCATGACCTTGCTGATGCTTTTTCATGCTGCTGAGTCCTTATAGGATTGAGAGCCTACTATGTTTTGCTTTATTGATTAATTAAAGACCTAGAAATAATGTCAAACATTAGAAGGGCAGTTTTTAGCAAGAGAAAGACCCTATATTCTTCTCATCTTCCTTTAGCCTTTGAAGGAAAGGTGAATAGTGTAAGAAGCCACAATATCAAAAAATAATTTGCCTAGTAAGTGAAAAAGCTAATAGTTTGTATGTTGAAGAGAGAAAATCTCTTGAGGCCTTGAGCTTTTCAATCCTGTTACCACACAAGAATCATAGCATTATTAGACATAACATATTGAAAGATGGTTGAATTAGCACAAGCTTGAAGCTTGCAAGTAGTCATCACCAAGGCTTTAACTTTTGTTGCTGTCCAATCATTCACCTCTCATTGTTACTGCTTGACATTTCTGAAACATTTCTAGACATCAGGTGTTAATGCTTGTGATAGGTGAACAAACATAGTAGCATGAGCAGAATTCTTGACAATGGTGTCACTGATCACAATTTTCAGACTTTTGGTGATTCAGCTGGCTGTTTCGCTAACAGGTGAGAGGATGATGGGAGAAAAACCTATGGAAGACTGTTTTTATTTGTAGTGCTGACCATGTGGAAAGAGATTAAGAATTTGATGCAGAGCTTGCTGGAAGAAACGGAAGAGAGTTTCATAAATCATCTTAATGTCTAGCTACTGGTAGATATGCTTCCAAGGGCAGAATCAGATTTAGCTATGCCAGGTGACAAAGAACATTAAAAATCAAAGAAAAAAGGTTTTCGTTCAAGATTATAAAGATAGAATGTTTGACTTTCTTAAAAAATGTTACATGCAGCAGAGGATTTTAGTTCCTGATGATTGGCTCTATATACTTGTGGAATTATATGAATATCTTCAAAAGGTAATTGTCTGGCTACATAATGACAGGCATTTCAAGTTATTTAGTCTTTTGAAATGCTAGATAAGAGAAAATTATATTCCAAAATTGTGTTGAAATTAAATTGTGTAATCAAATTAATTGATGGTACTGATTATGGTGGACCTTTCTGGCGGTTATTACTATATGCAAACCACCTTAGCAGAGAAAGTGGATGTTTATGAAAGTTTTTCACAATGATAGTTCTTGGGATAGATTGCTGCTCATGTTCAATCTTCTCAGTTCTAGAATTTAAAAAAAAGTATTTTTGCCTTGGAAAGACAAAGTTGGTAAAGTACTAGGAAGTTATAGCTTCTGCTCTGAGGACTGGGGCTAAATATAGGAACAGTTTTTCTGTTTGCTTTAAAAATAAATTAATTAAATTTTTGTCCCTTTTTTTCTTCTCATCTGCTTGAATCACATTCAGTATGAAATATAATTTTTGTATGTTTATGGTTGTACATCGCCTTGGTTATTCCTGTGGGATTTGAAGCACAGTTTATAAGTAAATAAATTATTAGCTCCATCAAGCTCTGAAGTCTTGTGCCACTGTCTTATTTATTGGGATTGCCACTACTTTTACATGCTAATATCTACTTTCTGACTACACTTATTCCAGTAAATAAGACAATGGAAAGGGAGCTTCACTGGCTTCTGACAGAGCAAAGAATGTAAAAGTAGTGGCGAATCCCAATAATAAGACAGTGGAAAGAGATGATAATGCCACGGTACTATAAAAGTGTAAAATGTATTGTACTTCCTGTTGCTTGGTGATGGGTAAGACTTAACTGTCACAAAGCATTTTGTATTTTATGCTTAATAAAAAGATTTGAACATAATGCCACTATACAATGAAGGTGATAATGCCACTGTACAGCTCCTTGGTGAGACATCTGGAATACTATGTTCTTTTAACAGAAGCTTAGGGGTAGCCTGCACAGAGTGGCAGTTGCTGCTACACTTAATAGAAGGCTTGGGGATTTGTTGTGCTTTGCAGTTTGGCTAGCAGTTTCCAGAGTTAGCAGAAGGTGTGTTTTATTTCTTAAGAATGTTTGATCTGGGGACTTCCGGTCATGATGTAGGTCTGGTAGGAAGCTCTATGTTAGAGCTCCAAGACACCCCTCTCCCTACCTTGCTAAAATAAATGTTATTGGGGCCCGAATTTCCTTCTGCCCGCTGCAAATCCATTTCTCTTGTTGTGCGGCTCTGGGCTGTTAGCCCAACCACCACAGTGCAGAAAACCAATGAGCCATAGAAGCGTTCTCTGTGGCCTGGAGAAAAAAAGCAGAGCTCCTAAGATGGCAACGTGGCTGATGGTGTCAAAACGCTTGTGGCTGTATCGGCGGAGGCACTCCTGCAGATCTCAAACAGTGTATCCGTGGTGCTGGATGAGCGGTTGATCAAGATTCAAACTTCCATGGACAATATCAAGAGTAGTCTTGAGGGGCAATCAAAGCACTTGGACCAAGCAGAACAGTGCATCCCAGACCAGGATGATTGGCTTGCAACAGCCGAACTCCACGTGGCCGAACTGCGTTCACAACAAGTTATGCTGCTGGACAGGCTGGAGAATCAAGAAAATCAAAATCATCGGAACAATGTAAAAATGAATGGCTTGCCTGAATCTTTAAAGAAAGAGGAGCTTTATGATTTTATTGAAAGATGGTTGTCTGACCATGTGGGCCTATAGTGCTTCCTGGAGAGAGTATGATGCGTGAACGTATCCATCGAATTGGCCCACCGAGAGATAAAGATAAGCCCCGTCCTGTTGTGTGACCAGTTCAGAATACGGGCCATAAGTCACAGCTACTCTGGGTATTTCATCAACATGCAGCGGTGGAGTTCCAGGGTCACTGGATTCTACTATTCAATGACTTTTCAGCATGGGTCACTGCGTAAAGGAAGGACATGGCACCAGCCTGTTCAGAGCTCCACAAGAGAGGAATACGCTTTGCCTTGCTGTTCCCTGCCAAATTGCGTGTACATCATAGCAAGAAAGTACTTTTCTTTACTAAGAAGGAGGAGGCAACTTTGTTTCTGGCTACCTTGGACCATGGCAATGTGGAGTGAAACAGTATGGTTCCAGCTTATTCCGTCTGGTTAATGTTAGGCCTATTCACATTTTGGAATTCAGTGTCTCTTTATTATGTGTTTTCTGAGAGGCAGCCCTGGCAATGCGTTGGAGTTCTCATTTTCTTCTTTACATCCTGTTTGCTGTGGATGGAGTGCCTTATAAAGTTGGATGCTCTCTTTTCAGATATCTGGCAAGGGGAGAACCTCCCCCCTTATCTCTTCTATTTTTATGCTGATTTTTTGTTTCTTTTCTAGGCCTTGATGTGGGACATTGTTTTGCAAGCAGCATGCTGTCAGAGGTCTCCACATTTTTATGTTCTCACAGTGTTGTTGATGTAATATGGTTCTTAAGAACATAAGAACATGCCATACTGAGTCAGACCAAGGGTCCATCAAGCCCAGCATCCTGTTTCCAACAGTGGCCAATCCGGGCCATAAGAACCTGACAAGTACCCAAAAACTAAGTCTATTCCATGTTACTGTTTCTAGTAATACCGTAGCAGTGGCTATTTTCTAAGTCAACTTAATTAATAGCAGGTAATGGCTTCTCCTCCAAAAGCTTATCCAATCCTTTTTTAAACACAGCTATACTAACTGTACTAACCACATCCTCTGGCAACAAATTCCAGAGTTTAATTGTGCTTTGAGTGAAAAAGAACTTTCTCCAATTAATTTTAAATGTGCCACATGCTAACTTCAAGGAGTGCCCCCTAGTCTTTCTATTATGTGAAAGACTAAATAACTGATTCACATTTACCCGTCCTAGACCTCTCATGATTTTAAACACCTCTATCACATCCCCCCTCAGCCGTCTCTTCTCCAAGCTGAAAAGTCCTAACCTCTTTAGTCTTTCCTCATAGGGGAGCTGTTCCATTCCCCTTATCATTTTGGTCGCCCTTCTCTGTACCTTCTCCATGGCAACTATATCTTTTTTGAGATGTGGCGACCAGAATTGTACACAGTATTCAAGGTACAGTCTCACCATGGAGCGATACAGAGGCATTATGACATTTTTCATTTTATTCACCATTCCCTTTCTAATAATTCCCAACATTCTGTTTGCTTTTTTGACTGTCGCAGCACACTGAACCGATTTTAATGTGTCATCCACTATGACGCCTAGATCTTTCTTGGGTGGTAAAACCTAATATGGAACCTAACATTGTTGTTATGAATCCAATGCTGGATACTCCTGTTGGAGGAGGAGTTGGCAATCTGTAATGGATCTGCTCCTGTGGAAGGAGGAGTTAGCAATCGTATATGGTCAGCTCCTGTAGAGGGAGTAGATAACAATCTGTTGGGGTTTAGACTGCGGAGTTAGCAATCTGTTAGGAATCTGTTGCTGTGAAGACTCCTGATGGGGAATGAGTAGCAATCTGTGCCAGCGGAGTGCTTGGAGAGGACACTCAGCTGTAGAGGAATGTAGATAGGTGACTCCTTGGGCCATTGGCAGATGACTGTGCCCCCAGGAGGATATCCTGAGAGGGACCACCAGCTAGGCTTGGGTACGGAGACACAGATAGTTCTTTTATTAGACAGGTTAGTAGAACCACCAGAGGTGGCAGTAGTGAGCTGATATGCCTGGCAGGGCTGAAGTCCCTCAGGTACTGGAACAGCGATCCCAGGGTTGCTGAGCTGTAGAGAGACTATAGATAGTGAGTAGACAGGATATGCTGTGTTCATAGCCAGAACTAGATGACAAATCTCACAAGGTCTTAAAGAAGCTCAGTAGCTGGAAAGGGTTAGGCTCTCGAGGAGCGAGTACCTGGTTCCTGGGAAAGCTCTGCGATAGCTTCTAGGCAGTAGAGAATCTTCAGAGTGTCCAGGAGCATGGGCCCTCGAGGAGCGAGTACAGGTTCTTATCTGCAATCTGAAATAAAGAAAAGAGAGTGAGGCCCCCGAGAAGCGGGTACCCCTGGTAAGTCAGAGGAGGCAGAGTAGCTGGATGAATCCGTAGCGAGTCCGTATTCTTGACCTTGTCCTTGCTAACTCGATCTGTTAGCGAATGTTGAGACCTTTTATATTGGAAGCAGATGACATCAACTCGGGGATGCCCCCGATGTTCGCGCCCTTGCTGGTACATCAATCGGAGCGCTCGCGTCCTACGTCATCAGGCAAAATGGCAGATCCGCAGTGTCGAGCTGGTCTGGGGACACCGGAGGGAGACGGCATGGAGACGCTGCGGCAGCAACTGTCCATCAGACCCGGAGGGAGTCGCTACAGAGGTAGAGAGGGCGAAGTGAGGGCGTTGAGCAATAACGGACACAACAATTGTGTAACTTAGCATGGGTTATTTTTCCCTATATGCATCACCTTGCAGTTATCCACATTAAATTTCATCTGCCATTTCGATGCCCAATTTTCCAGTCTCTCAAAGTCTTCCTGCAATTTATCACAATCTGCTTGTGATTTAACCACTCTGAAGAATTTTGTGTCATCTGCAAATTTGATTACCTCACTCGTATATCTTTCCAGATCATTTATAAATATATTGAAAAGTAAGGGTCCCAATACAGATCCCTGAGGCACTCCACTCCCTTCCACTGAGAAAATTGTCCATTTAATCCTACTCTCTGTTTCCTATCTTTTAGCCAGTTTGTAATCCACGAAAGGACATCGCCACCTATCCCCATGACTTTTTACTTTTCCTAGAAGCCTCTCATGAGGAACTTTGTCAAACGCCTTCTGAAAATCCAAGTACACTACATCTACCGGCTCACCTTTATCCACTTGTTTAACTCCTTCAAAAAAGTGAAGCAGATTTGTGAGGCAAGACTTGCCTTGGGTAAAGCCATGCTGACTTTGTTCCATTAAAACATGTCTTTCTATACATTCTGTGATTTTGACGTTTAGAATACTTTCCACTATTTTTCCTGGCACTGAAGTCAGGCTAACCAGTCTGTAGTTTCCCAGATTGCCCCTGGAGCCCTTTTTAAATATTGGGGTAACATTAGCTATCCTCCCGTCTTCAGGTGCAATGGATGATTTTAATGTTATTTATTTATAACTTTTTTATACCGAGGTTCAGGTAACAGAGTTACTTATCACTCCGGTTTACATTCCAACAATATAGGTTACAAATTTTTACTAATGATGGGTTAAACTTTTTATAGGTTAAAATGATAGGTTACAAATTTTTACTAATAGGTCTGAAATTTCATTTTTTAGTTCCTTCAGAACTCTGGGGTGTATACCATCCAGTCCTGGTGATTTACTGCTCTTCAGTTTGTCAGTCAGGCCTACCACATCTTCTAGGTTCACCGTGATTTGGTTCAGTCCATCTGAATCATTACCCATGAAAACCTTCTCCAATATGGGTACCTCCCCAACATCCTCTTCAGTAAACACCAAAGCAAAGAAATCATTTAATCTTTTTGCTGTGTATGGAGGTTTTGGGTCATGGTTTTTGTGGGGGGGAGGGGTAGGTCCCCAAGGGAGATCCTTTTGTGCAGATGGTGATGGTTTTTAGTTACTGCGGGAGGGAATTTTGTGCCTCTTGGAGCGGGAAGGAGGAGCTGTTATATTTGGTGATTTGGTATGTGGTGATGTGTGTATGATGAGGCATGGGGGGAAGGCAAAGGTCTTCATGGATATCTTGTATTGGGGGAAGACACTGAAAAGGATATGTTTCCAAAAGGTCCTGAGGCTTAGGCTGAGAGGCCTTGGGGCTATAGTTTTATTTTGTTTACTGGGTCCACTATGGGCCTACATGATCCATGTTTGATATAAGTTCTCATGGCGAAGGTTAAAGTTGCTTCCTTAAATGTTGATGGGATCCATTCTCCAATAATAAAATGGAGGAAATTATATTTCAATGCTTGCACTTCCAGGTAGTGCTCTTACAGGAGAGACACTTGTCAGATGCAGAGCATGCAAAGTTGAAAAGGTAATGGGTGGGGCAATGTTTATATTCCTCCTTCTCTTCTAGAAAACGGGCAGTTGCTATTCTCAAACATAAGCAATTGCCATTCCAAGTTGAACACTTGGTGCAAGATAGAGGGTAGTTTTGTTGTGGGGGTGCTTCACCAGAAGAAAGTTGCATTTTGTAAACTTATATTCGCTTAACGTATATTCTCACAATTTTTTCACCTATTTGGTAGGCTTGCTTGTTAACCTCTCAAACTATAGATTAGTGGTGGGGGGAGATTTCAATATTGTGACTGATAAGAGGGTTGATTGCAAGCTTCCCAAACGTGTAGACAATAAAGATAAGGGGATGGGTCTTAACTTTCTTTGTCAGAAATTGGGGCTGCTAGATGTCTGGCGGGTCTTACACCCTGAGGAACAGGATTTTACTTTTTATTCTCATCCACATCAGTCTTACTTCAGACTGGACTATCTCTTGGTCTCTGATACACTTTTCCTGAGAACTAGCGAGGCCACTATAGGCACCATCTTTCTCTGACCATGCCCTGGTTTCTGTACATGTTGAACTAGGGAAGGTGCAGCATCCCTCCTTTTCATGGTGCATGAGCTCTGAACTGACACGCAGCTTTTCATGATTACTTGAAGCTGTGTTGGGGGGATTATTTAAAGTTTAATTCTACGGGCACAGTTTCGCCTTCTGTGCTGTGGGAGGCTGGTATTGTGGTAATGCAGGGGCACATCATTGCTTATGTGGCAAAATGAACAGAATTTGAAATGCTGACATTTTGCGCTTAACTAATATTTTAAAATCTGCCCAGTCCCAACATAGGCTCGATATGTCAGATTCCACTAAATTTAAGGTGGACCAAGCACGAGAAGCTTTGAAATATTTATTGCATCAAAGGGCCTCTAAAGCGCTCCGATTTTTCCAATATCAAATGTATAAATTTGGCAATAGGCCAAGCAAGCTACTTGCCAATTTGGTCAGGGTTCGTGGTCAAAAATCTTGCATTACTGGCATTAAATTCAGTTCTGGAGCACATAAATCTTCTCAAAGTGACATTGTTACGTTTTCTGGAATACTATAGTGCACTGTATAGCGGGAAGCTTAGGAATGTGGGGGCTTGTGATTCCTTTTTTCAAGGTTTTCCCTGGCCCAAGATATTGCCGGCTAGAGGAGAGTCCCTCAATGCGCCTATTAAGGATGGAGGAATCTACTCCGTTATTCAAGGGTTGAAATTGAGGAAGGCTGCAGGGTCTGACGGGCTGGGGACTGAATGCTATAAAATTTTGTTGTTCCCAGTACGACCTATCTCGTTTCTGTAATGACTTAGCCTCCACGGGTTACTTGACCCCAGACATGAATCGGTCTGTTATTGTGGTATTGCCTAAAAAATGAAAAGATCCCTTGGAGGTAGGATCTTACCATCCTGTTGTTTTTGATTAATGTGGATATGAAAATCCTGGATACAGTTCTAGCTGCTAGATTTAAAGATGTCCTCCCTCGGTTAATTCATCCCAATCAAACAGGATTCATGAAAGGTAGACAAGGAGTGAAAAATGTACATCTGTTGATTACAGTGTTGGGCTTGCACCTCTGCAGCGGAGTGTGTGGTCCTTAGCTTAGATACAGAGAAGGCATTTGATTCGCTTTCCTGAGATTATGTTTTGGGTATTAACTCAATACTGCTTTTCTGGTAAGCTTTTGGGGTGGTTAAAAGTTATGTACAGTAACCCAAGTGCATGTATTTTAATAAATGGAATCCTTTTGGAGTCCTTCCCTTTACAATGTGGGGTGTGTCAGGGGTGCCTCCTTTCGCCATCCATGTTCTTCCTGGCGATTGAACCTTCAGCAATACAGTTGAGGTGAGAATTGGGTTTCAAGAGCATATATATAGGTGACCATGTTTGCAGATTATATATTTTTGTGTAGCAGCATATCTATTATTCACATTTTTTCCCAGTTTCATATAATTGCAGGTTTAAAAATTAATTTTACTAAGTCTGAGGCTCTACCGCTCAACCCCTGTTTGAAGGAAACATAGGAGGGTCCTTTCCCTCTTACTTGGGCTGCTGACAAGATAAATTATCTGGGAGTGTGGATCCCTAGGAACTTGAAATCTTTGTATGAGATAAATATTAAAGAGATTGTTATAAATATACAGTTGCAACTGTTGGTGTGGCAGTCCCTTCCTTTGTCGCTTTTTGGAAGGTGTGCGCTTTTAAAGATGATTGTTCCTAAATTACTGTACAAGCTGCAAATGCTACCATGTTGGCTTACGGCAAGGGATCTGAATAAGTTGCACTCCTCTTTCTTGTTTCTTTGGAGGGGTAAAAAGGAACGAATAAAATACGCTAAATTTGAATGTTCTAAGGAAGTGGGGGGAGTGGACCTCCCCAACTTGCGACTGTATAATGCCGCCTGTCAATTGCGATTTGTAGGGGAGTGGTTAACTGATATATTCGTGTTGTGAAGCAGACTTGTTAACTAGTATGCTGGCTCCTTGGTCCCCCTTGTTTCTCATTCAGGCCCAGCCTGGGGAATGGCGATAACTGATGTTTCCTAGGACTTTGATATACCCATTTCTGCAGGCTTGGAGATGACAGTAGAAAAAGTGGGGTTTGGGGGTGCTACCAGTCCCTATTACTTCTGTTAGTAGGCAATCCAGGTTTTCTTCCTGGTCAGGTATATGGCCCTATTTTTTTCTGGGTGGGCTAAATTGGGAATCCATTTTATTCTCCACTTATATGAGAAGAAATCTCCGGTGATTGTTTTGTTTACTTCAATGACCCAAAACACAGATTTCACCTCAACGTTTTGTTGCTTACTTTCAAGTCCGTCACTGCTTGAGCTCCTTTAAATGGGATGTCGAATCTTTTTCCTCAGAAGTCTCTTTTGCTGAAGCTGTTCAAGATATATCACTCAAGAAAAATTCTATTGCTGGTTGGCATAAATTGGGCAAGCAGCAGGTGCCGTCCAGACTCCTTGAGTCTCTTGCTGTATACTGATCCACTGCCTTGGGTGAATCAATTTCTGCGGGTTTTCTGTCCGATTGCTTCAAAGCAATGCATTGTCGTAATTCAGACTTCAGTCTAACAGGCCAATACAGTACAGTGCGCTCCAACACTGTTAACCCGCGTTTGGACGCACTAGCTTTACCCCTTATTCAGTAAGGGGTAATAGCGCATTGAAAACGCGTCCAACCCCCCCCCCCCCAGACTAATAGCGCCCGCAACATGCAAATGCACGCGATACAGTAAGTAAAATGTGCAGCCAAGCCGCACATTTTACTTTAAGAAATTAGCACCTACCCAAAGGTAGGCATTAATTTCTGCCAGCACAGAAAAGCAGTTTTTACTGCTTTTCTGTGCACCCTCTGACTTAATATCATGGCGATATTAAGTCGGAGGTCCCAAAAGTTAAAAAAAAAAAAAAAAAAGTAAAAAATTTAAAAAAATGTAAAATCGGCTCGCGGGTTGAAAACCGGACGCTCAGTTTTGCTGGCGTCCGGTTTCCGAACCAATGGCTGTCAGTGGGCTCGAGAACAGATGCCGGCAAAATTGAGCGTCGGCTGTCAAACCTGCTGACAGCTGCCGCTCCTGTCCAAAAAGAGGCGCTAGGGTCGCGCTAGTGTCCCTAGCGCCTCTTTTTACCGTGGGCCCTAATTTAAATATTTTGGTTTACTGAATCTCGCGCACAGGACACTGGCCTGTGCGCGTGCCGGGAGAGCGGGCGCTCCCCCGCGAACTTTACTGTATCAGCCTGTAAGGGAGCTACAGTTTAATTTGTTGCACCATGCTTACTTTGACGATGTGTGGAGATATCGTATGGGTCTGACTTCCTCCCTACTGTGTATTAAGTGTGGAAAGGAAAATGGATCCTTACTCCACCATTTTTTGACTTGTTCTAGTCTGAATACGTTTTGGAGTACAGTGCTTACTGGTACTGTACTGGTATAGAGGCTTTGAAAAATGGCTGCTTTCTTTTGTCTAGGGTATTAAAAGGGACAGTGAATAACTGTACACCACGTGATAGATTTGCCCAATTTGCTTTATTATTGGCATGTCGTAGTATTCTGTCTGTATAGATAGAAGAAGCCTTGCCCTCTCCGATATCCTGGCTTCAGCGCATGGCTCTAATTATGCAAATAGAGAGGTTAGATGTCACATTTGGGAAAGATAGACCTGATACGATCTATTGTACCACCTGGGCGACCTTATTCCAGCTATTGCCCTTAGATATTCATCAGGGTTTGCTGAACAATGGATACAAGGTTCATTGGTCAAGGAAGTCCTAAAGGTTCTTCTTAAGGGAATCACCGTTCATTATTCATTACTTATGTCTTCCTCCTCTTAAGGTGATCTAACATGTTTTGGGGTATGGGGAGGGGGGAATAGGTTCATTTAGACTCCAGAGTTAGTGAATGGGGATAGAGGGTTAGGTTACTGGGTTGGGATGTATGTGGTTGGGTGCAGTGTGAGTGTCATTCTGGGAGAGGATCCCAGACACTTTGAGGTTGGGGTAAAATTGAAAAACGGGAGAGGGTCGCTTCTTGGAATTTTGGACAGCTCCATCTGGGAGGTTTGGGATACTTGCTTATATGCCATGGCTGTGTATTATATCATATTGTTAATTGCTGATTTGCTATTGTTAATTTCTGATTTGTTCCATGTAAATGGCCATGTTAACTGTTCCTTGTAAACTGTTCCTTGTAAACTGTTCCTTGTAAACTGTTCCTTGTAAACTGTTCCATGTAAACTGCCACCCGGCAGTAATTATTACTGTTCTCTGTGAACCGGAGCGATATGTATTGTATACAGGAGCTCCGGTATATAAAAACCATAAATAAATAAATAATAAATATTGTTAATTGCATATCTTTCATATTCTGCTTTGTATCCCAACTGATTACTCTCTTTGACTAACTGTTTCATGCACAATGTTTGGCATTTTATTTGAATCCTGTTGGACGTTCTGTTATCCACATCTCCCTCTATTTATAATAATTATTTTGACCAAAAAAAAAGAATGTTCTGTTTCTTTTTTAATTATGTAGTTTTGCTCTGTAAACCACTTAGAGCTGTATATTTTGTGGCTTATAAATCTCTAAATTAAAATAGGGAATGTGTGTGTGTTAAGAACTACAGAAAATTACTTCTGTTAAATTTTTATTTGCTATTCTAGTAAGAAGGTTATAATATGCCTTGTGTAAGATGACTGAAAATATTGGGTTCCATGACCATTGTTAGGTGCCTGATGGAAACAAGGCTTTACATGGGTCTGCTTGCAGATCATAATTTAGCAGTTCCTGAAAACACTCTCTTCATGGATCAAAGGGAGACCTATCATGTCAAAGTGACAGGTTTGAATTCACATTCAAGAAAAATACAAGAAATTTCTAGCACCTAGTCAGAACTAATTGCTGTCACTGCTGTTGACAATTGATCAAGTACATTGTTTGTGTCTTGGTAATGAGAGATTTTTCTTTGCTACTGCTAAAGAGAGAAAACTAAGGAAAAATGTCTGCTGCTGTCTGTCTAAAGTCAATATTGGATTTATTTAGTAGTTGAAGATAATTGAGAAAATTGAAATGGATGAAAACCATGTTCTGTTACATGACATTTTCTTTGTTTTTCATTTGTCTGTCAGAAAATGTTATGTTAAATTTAATACTTTTTTCCTTTAATAATAGGGAATGCTCAGATGGGTGCAACTATAGTAGATGCATTGGATACACTTTACATCATGGGTCTTCTAGAGGAATTCAGGGAAGGACAGGAGTGGATTGAGAACCATCTTGAATTCAATGTGGTGAGTAACACATTTCCTGTTTTTCACTTTTCTTGTAGGATCTCATTCAGAAGAATGTCCATTTCTCAAGGTCATCTCCATAATGACATTGTCATTCCTATTTTATTGCAAGTATACATTCACTAGGCCTTTTGGGTGGCATTGGCATGGTTGTTATAGTTCTTACAAGACCTATTTGGCACAATTTGCTTATCAAATGTTATTGATAGTTGTGTGGAACAGTGAAAAAATGACTTCTCAAACTGTGATCCCTCTCCCCTACCTGAAAATTCTGTTAATATTTTGAATAGGTGATGCACAGCTTGTGCTTCACAAGCCATTTTCACTTTATAATAACTTACAATTCTACATGGACAGCCAAAAGCTAGCATTTCCGTCTGGAGCAGTGAGTGCCAAACATTGGACTATTCTGCTGAACCCATTAAAAGTTTCCCAAAGGAACAATGTTGGGAGATAATAAACAAAAACCCTTGAACCGTAGAGCCAGTGCCAGCACAGTGTAATGCTTTGCTACACTTTGTACAGTATCTCCCAATATATGCTGCAAATGAGTTTTAAGGTTCATTTTCTATGGTTTTGTTTTAAGAGGAAAAATCTACTTGGCCTGAAGACAGATCTTTCTTGCAAATGGAAAACAATTATATCGGCAATCTAAGCACGATATTCACTGCCAAAAGCTTTCTTCATAGTCTGACAAAATGTTTTAGGCTCTGGTACAACATATGCTTTGCTGCAAACCTTTTAGCGTGCACTCTGGAAATGAATCTGTCTGAGCCGTACATTACAGCAGTGTGAATGTAGAAAGCATTCTGGCTATTTTGGCATTTGCATAACACGCAAATCTGCCCCAGTTTGATTTTAGTAATCAAGTATCATGCATGGAAAGTGCTGGCTGCATTTGAAACTCTAAGCAAAAATAGTTAGCTAAGTTATGTGTACAACAATGGACATGTTTGCTTTGTTGTGGGGTTTGTTTTTTTTTTTTTTGGCATAACACAGCAAAAGTGCTTATCACAGGAATTATGCTGTTTTTACCTAATAGACCTTATTTAGTGAAGATAGTATTTCTGCGAGCAGAGAATGGGGAAGAATATTTTGATTAATACCCAGTGCATGATGCTAAGAATACACTAATTTCTTTTAGTTAGAAATGGCAAATAGGCTGAATGTCAAAGGGTTCTGTCAACTTATCACTTTACAGTGCACCCAGTCTGAGCCAAAATCATATTATATTAACCTTAAAATGTATTATTTAGCTCTGTTGATATGATTCCTTATTGTGAAAGAACCACAGTAAGTTCCTGGCATGGCCTTTGAACTTCATTGAGGGGGTGGGAGGTTATGAAATGAGGCTGGGGATGTCTAGACTTTGGAGAGCTACAAGGAACCTGTTCTTCATGGAATAACATTTGCCCCCAGTAGAGTTGGTGGGGGCAAAAAGGTATTGAAATTGAATAAAGTGTGGAACAAGCAGAGAGTATACTTAGCATTGGGGAAGCTTTGATAAAGCCAGAGAGAAAAGTCATCTGCAGTATTGATGTAGGAAAGGAGAATGGGCAAACTAGAAGAACCTTTGTGTTCTTTATTTGACCTAATCATCTGTTTCTAAAAGATATTTTCCTCCAAATACAAAACTTCAATGATATTCTCCCTTGTTAGCCATTGCTCATCTACCCAAGGTACTGGAGTACAAATGAGGAAGATTACAACACTGTCCTGGAGAAGGAATGTTATCTTGGGTGTTAACTCCTAAAATAGAGCCTAACATTCGGGCCGATACAGTAAAAAACACGGGAGAGTGGGCGAGCGCAAAGGGCACTCTCTGCGCGATACAGTAAATAAATTTATTTAAATTAGGCCCAGCGGTAAAAAGAGGCGCTAGGGACATTAGCGCGTCCCTAGCGCCTCTTTTCGGACAGGAGCAGCGGCTGTCAGCGGGTTTGACAGCCGACACTCAATTTTGCCAGCGTCTGTTCTCGAGCCCGCTGACAGCCACGGATTAGGAAACCGGATGCCGGCAAAATTGAGCATCCGTTTTTCGAGCCGCGGGCCTATTTCAAAATTTATTTTTTTTTTAAACTTTCGGGACCTCCGACTTAATATCGCCATGATATTAAGTCGGAGGATGCGACTTCCGGCGATGACGAGCAGGAGCAGGAAGTGAAAGGGAGAAGCTCCGAGGCTCCGCTCCCATGTGTCGGCAAAAATAACTGCAAATAGCTCACCGTTTCGCCGCCCTGACTACTGGCTCGGCTGCTGGAAGCGCGGCTGCACAGCTGAGACCGGTTAGACCCGCGGGTGATGCGCAGGTCGGGCACCCATGGCAAGCCTGAGCGCAGACCGCATCGACCTCGTGCAGCTAAGATGGCCGCGGCAGCCAAATCGGGGGAGCCCCTACTTGCCTCGGTTACAGAGGAGGCCTTGCAAAAGATATCGCAGCGTGTCACTGAAGCGCTGGATGGGCGCCTCTATAAATTGCAGACAGCGATGGAGGACATCAAGTCGGCAGTGGAAGGCCATGCTAAGCGGCTAGACACCGCGGAGGGCATCATTTCAGACCTGGGGGACCGGCTGGCTACGACGGAGCAGCGTCTGGTGGGCCTGCAGAGTAGACAGCAAGAGCTCTTGGCTAAGATGGAGGAACAAGAGGACAGGGGACGCCGGAATAATCTGAAAATTATAGGTCTCCCGGAGGAGGTGAAGGAAGGGGACCTAAAAGAAATTGTTGAGCAGTGGCTCCCACAACAGGTAGGCCTCCTCATTCCCGGGGAACGGCTCCAATGTGAGCGGGTACACCGCGTGGGGCCCCTGCGAGACGGCCAGGGGCGCCCGAGGCCGGTCATGGCCAGGATCCTCAACTGGGATCACAAGACCCGCCTTTTAAGGTCTTATCGCCAGAAGAGGGAAGTGGACTATAATGGACACAGGCTGTTACTATTTAATGACTTCTCCGCCGCCACGGCAGCACAGCGGAAGGCGATGGCTCCGGCCTGTACGGCCCTACATCAACGTGGTATTCGCTTCGCCCTGCTCTACCCGGCAAAGCTGCGGGTCCAGCATGACAATAATGCCCTTTTTTTCAACTCTGAGGAGGCTGATGGATTCGTGGTGAGCCTTCCTCCTTCGGCTGGAGAGTGAGGGGCCTAACCCTTGAGGCCTACATGACATTTTTGCTGATCCTTTACTTGTTTGTTTTTTTGTTTTTTTTTACCATGACCACAGTTTCTCCTCTGCCCTCTTTTTTGGAACCCTGCTGTTGGACTACTGTTATCTAAGGTTAAACGGTCCAGTTTGTGCGGAATCAATGAGGAGGGTCGGCGCCTCCTGCTCTTCGAGGCTTTGGGACAGTTGCTGAGGATGGCTTATCAGCCCATGGAGTTGGTTATCATTGTGGACTTCTGGCCAGTTGCTTAAGTGCTTCAGAGCCGGCCTCTCAAACTTCATTCTGCGGACCCTGGCGCTCTCTCAGCTGTTGGACCTCTTACACGTATCTGATGTTTGGAAGCGGGGGGTCTAGGTTTTGTGGGGGTTCAGCTACATATGGTTAGGGGCGGTGGAAGGTGGGGAGCGGGGCGGGAGATGGGAGTGGGAGAGATTAGGGGTGTTCCTATGGCGCTCAGCAGCTTGAGCCCTGGGGAACGAAGGGGAAGATTTCTGCTGAAGGTGTGGATGTGTTGTATGTATGTGAGTATGTGTTTTATGGGATTGGGGTGGTCACAGACGGGGGACCCAGGGACCTTGGTCTTTACAAGTTCCGTTGGTAGCACGAGTATGGGTTACAACTTCCCCTCCAGGCCTAGGCTGGGAGGCCAGGAGGGTTCTCAATACACAAGGCCGGGGGATTGGGCGGCTTCGGCTGCCCCCCCCCCCCCTTTTTTCCTAAGGGTTGTGTTACTGATACAACGTGATGGCGCCTGTTAAAATTGTCACTATGAATGTGGACGGTATCCACTCCCCCATCAAGTGGACCAAATTATTTGCATTATTCAAACGTATGAAAACACAGGTGGCGCTTTTACAAGAGACGCATTTAGAGGATGCGGAACATGAAAAATTAAAGAGGGATTGGGTGGGACAGGCCTACTATTCGTCATATAATAGGCGCCAAAGGGGAGTTGCCATTCTTATTCACAAAAGTTTGCCGTTTCGGCTGGAGCGTGTCTGCCAGGATGTGGAGGGCCGATACGTTCTAGTGGCGGGCACTTTGTTTCAGCAACGTATTGTGTTCTGTGCTGTATATGCCCCTAACGTATACTCCCGGGGGTTTTTTGTTTCACTAATCAATCTGTTGACTGATTTTTCGGATTACAGTCTCGTAGTGGGTGGTGATCTTAATATAGTGGCTAATCGCCAGCTTGACCATGCACCTCCCAAGCTCGCCTCCCGCGGGGAGGGTACGGAAGGTGTAAATTTACTGTGTCACGAGCTCCATTTGTTGGACATTTGGCGCATATTGCATCCGCAAGAGCGAGATTTTACCCATTTTTCTCATCCGCACAATGTGTATTCCAGGTTAGATTATTTGCTGGTATCTGATCAGTGCTTCGCTAAAATTCAGGAAGCCAATATAGGAACTATCTCGCTCTCCGACCATGCCCCAGTGACCATGGTTCTTCATTGGGGAGTACTGGCTCAACCCCCGCACTCTTGGCGCATGCGGCCCGATCTATACTTAGACAAGGAGTTTCATGGGTATCTGCAGGCTTGCTGGAAGGATTATGTAGTAAATAACACGACCCCGGAGGTTACCCTGTCGACTGTGTGGGAGGCGGGGAAAGTGGTCATGCGAGGGGCTATTATCGCTTATGTGGCCAAGAAAAACAGACGCTGCAACACCGAAATTTTAAGGCTAACGGGTGTTCTTAAAGCGGCACAAAGTGCCCATATGGGGGATTTGGCTGAGGATACTAAAGCCCAATTGGATCGGGCGCGGGAAGCTTTAAATAGTCTGCTTCACCAGAGGGCTTCTAAATCCCTAAGATTTTATCGCTTCCAACTGTATAAGTACGGCAATCGAGCTAGTTGGCTCATGTCCCATCTGGTCAGACCTCGCGGCCAGCGGGCCGCGATCGTAGGCATAAAAGATAGGCATGGGGTGCACCAGTCAACTCCTACCGGTATAGCGAACCGGTTCTTAGAGTATTATACGGCCCTCTATGCCTCCAAGCCAATGGATACGGGACTTGCAGATCAGATGTTTGCAGACCTACCCTGGCCGCAGTTAACTCTAGACCAGTTAGGGATGTTGAATAGCCCGATAACTACCCAGGAAATCTATGCGGTTATCAAAAAGCTTCAACTGGGTAAAGCGGCGGGTCTTGATGGGCTGGGGTCTGAATATTATAAAATTCTTAATTTTGGGGTGCTGGAGCCTGCGCAAGCGTATTACAATGATTTCCTGCATACGGGTGCCCTGGCACCCATTTCTAACCAATCAGTTATCGTAGTCCTCCCTAAGCCCGGGAGAGACCCTGCGGAAGTAGTAGGCTCTTACCGCCCAATCTCGTTGCTAAATGTGGACGTTAAAATATTGGCTTCTGTTTTAGCTGCCAGGGTGTCTAATGTCCTGCCGAGTATCATTCATGAGGACCAAACTGGGTTTATCCAGGGTCGCCAGGGGGTGAGAAATGTACGGCATTTATTGGCTGCTTTAAGTTACCAGGCTGAGGCTGAAGCACTGATCCTGAGCTTGGACGCGGAAAAAGCGTTTGATTCGCTTTCCTGGGAGTATATGTTCTGGGTGTTGCAAAAATATGGGTTCTCAGGGGCTTATCTAAAGTGGTTACAGGTACTGTACCAACACCCTAGCGCCACTATCTTAATTAATGGCCTGCCCACTGAGGCTTTTCCGATCTCCAGGGGGGTGCGGCAGGGGTGCCCCCTATCTCCTGTGTTATTTGTCATGGCGCTGGAGCCTTTGGCCATTTGCATACGACGTGCAAAAGCCATTTGTGGTATAAGCCTGGATGGGCATCCCCTGAAGTTGGCCATGTTTGCCGATGACCTTTTATTGTTTGTGGGGAAACCGCATACCAGTGTACCAGCCATTATTCATTTATTTGATCAGTTTCAATTAGTAGCTGGTCTCAAAATAAATTATGATAAGTCGGAGGCCTTACCCTTACATGAGACTCTTCAAGCTATGTGGGGAGGGGAGTTTCCCTTTCGGTGGGCCTCTGGCAAGCTTAAGTATCTGGGGGTTGGGGGAGCGTGAGAAGGAGAAGGGAGGAGGCTACCGCTTTCCAATTTCCACCTGATCCGGTTACCAGAGTTAACATCTTGGTGAGAGAGCTGAGTCGCTGGAGAGTGACGTCAGCAGAGACGCCTCCCGACTGACTATAAAAACTGCGGAAGGGCGGCGATATCGTGGGGAGCGTGAGAAGGAGAAGGGAGGAGGCTACCGCTTTCCAATTTCCACCTGATCCGGTTACCAGAGTTAACATCTTGGTGAGAGAGCTGAGTCGCTGGAGAGTGACGTCAGCAGAGACGCCTCCCGACTGACTATAAAAACTGTGGAAGGGCGGCGCCCCGCAGCCGCCGGCGCGTCGCCTAAGCCGCGCGCGCCGAAGGGGCGCGCGGCTTTGGCCGGCTTAGGCCGGAAGAGGCCAGAAGAGACCGGAGAGACTTTTCTTTTGTTTTTCCTATATATATGTTGATGGGTAGAAAGAGAAAAGCCAAAATCTCCACATCCTCTCCTTTGGATCAACAACTTAAAGGCCCAATGGACCATCATGTTGTGAAACTGATGGGAACGCCTCGAGAGGACAGCTTGGGAGAATCATCCTTGATCTCCCTGAGTCCCGGCGACGGTCCAAAGTCTCCAATGCAACCATCTGGGGTGATCGCAACCAGAGGTCTGGTAGGAGCGGTCCAAGGGGACTTAGACCTGAATTCACAGGTCAATGTTCATTGGACTGCAAATACTATTACATCAGTTTTAGCTGATTCCAAAGAAATGATATTAACCAGTTCTGTTAAACTACCTGATAATGTCACTATGTCAGATCTTGGAAACATGATTTTAAAACTGGATAGTAATGTGAATAAGATGAATGAGTCCTTATTAACTTTAATAAGAACAAATAGTACCTTAATTGAAGATCAGGGAAAGAAACTTGATAAATGCGAGAAGGAAGTGTTGACGATTACAACTAAAGTTCAAATGATTCAAAATACTGAAAATGCTTTTATTCGGGATAGTTTAGCTATTCGAAAAGAAGTTGAATATATTGAAAACTTACTTAGAGCAAAAAACCTAAGGATTATTAATTTCCCTATTACTAGGCTCCTCTCCCCATGGGAGATGTTTAAGAAATATTTGAGAGAGAACTTGTTATATGAGGAAGAGGAAATCCCTAAGGTATCAAAAATTTATTATTTGCTTAAAAAGTCACCTAGAAACTCTGGAGAACAAAATGTAGTAGAATCAGTATCTTCTCCAGGTGTATCGACTTTTCTTGAAGAATCTGTGGACTTGATTAATAGTCGTGCAACCCTTTTTGTTTCATGTTTGGTTGAGTTAGATAAAGAGAATTTATTTAGGAGGTTTTTCAGACACAAGGATGTATTGTTTTGTGGACATAGAGTCCAAATATTTCCAGATGTGGCAAGAGCCACTCAAGTAAGAAGAAGATATTTTTTATCTTTAAGAGGTCGTGTGTTAGCATTAGGTGCTTCCATGTTCTTAAAGTTTCCTTGCTTGTGCCTGATAAACTACCAAGGGAAAAAATGTGGTTTCGTTGATCCCACACACTTAGAAACTTTCCTAGTAGATAAAAATCAGGCTGCGAACCCCGAGACTTAGACTTAGTTAAATGAAATAATCTCCTGGATCCTTCTGAGATGTTTACTTTTACAACAAATGTGTTAGTAATGTTATATGAGTTTCTTGTTTCTCCCCCAAATTATGGTGATAATGTGATATCATTTGCTTCTCAGTTATTATAAACTATATTGTTTTTGCTTAAAGTATCACATATCAATAGTGTATTTCCTTTGTTTTATGATGTATGTCATATAATGAAAATTAATAAACTTTAAATATAAAAAAAAGTATCTGGGGGTTGTCATCCCGAGGGACTTAGGTCAGCTGTACTCCTTAAATATAGCCCCATGTATTGCCAAATTCCAGGCTCAGTTGGAGATGTGGAAAATGCTGCCTCTCGTTTTTCGGCAGGGGCGCCCTGGTTAAAATGGTGATGGTGCCGAAACTACTGTATCTTTTACATATGCTCCCCTGCTGGTTGACGGTGGCCGATGTACGCCGTCTACGCTCTGCCATTCAGAGTTTTTTATGGCGAGGGAAACGTGCACGATTAGCTTATGGGACTATGGAATATCCACGCGAGTGTGGGGGGTTGAATTTGCCGGATTTCCGGCTTTACAATGTGGCCTGTCAAATGCGGTTCGTAGGGGAATGGTTAACGGGGTCAAATCGTTACTGTGATGCAGGGTTGCTGGAACACATGTCCACCCCGGGGTCACCGTTGAATCTCATTCAAATGAGGGTGGATCAGCGGCGGGTTGCCTGTTACCCTAAAGTTATCTTAACCCCCTGTATCAAAGCGTGGAGATGGATGCGGAACAAGTATAAATTGTCGGGAGGGCGGTCTTTACTGCTCCCCTTTTTGAATAATGTGGAATTTCTCCCTGGGTGTGACTGCAAACCAGTATTTCGTCAATGGGCGGAGCGGGGGGTGCTGTTTGCCTTTCATTTGTATGATCCTGTTGCAGGTACCTTGTTGGACTTTGCTACGCTGGCATGGACTTTCCAATTGCCTGCGAAGCAATTTTTTGCTTTTCTCCAGGCCCGGCACTACCTGACTGCCTTTACTTGGACCCGTCTGGAGCTTGAGGCGGAGCTACGGTTCGCTAATAACATTTTTGACACTGCGTATCTCCGGAACACTATCACCAGCTGGAAGCGACTGGGACAGAAGCTTGGTGATTCTGCTCCGGTTCGCCGTATGGCCGAGCGGTGGTCTGTTGTTTTGGATTCTCCGATCACCGAATGACAGATGTCTAGCTGGTGCCGAGACCTATACAGATTACTACCGGACGTCAGTCTTCGGGAGCTTCAGTTTAAGCTTCTTCATTCTCTTTATTATGATGATGTTCGGCGGTTCCGGATGAAGTTGACCACCTCACCTACCTGTATTAAATGTGGAACTGCTGATGGCACATTGCTGCATCGTCTGATTGCCTGTCTGCTACTCCAATCCTTCTGGCACGAAGTGCTGGAGGTGGTCGGGAAATGCATCGGAGTGCCTCTTCAGCTCACTGGCCGGCTGTTACTTACGAGTATGGCTCCGCGGAATCAACCTGGTAGCTGTGCTAAGGCCAGATTTGAGCGGGTGGCTGTTTTGATGGCATGCCGCACTATCTTGGCCAGTTGGACGGAGCCCTTGATTGTGCCTACATTAGCCGCCTGGTTTGGGAGAATGGCCTCCCTAGCGCAACTGGAGCGACTGGACTACTTGGCAGGCAAGAGGAGGCCTGACCCATTGTACTGTACCTGCTGAGACACTTGTTTTGCTACCTTCCCTAAATCATTGCAGGAGGAACTTTGTCGCAATGGTTATACTATCAACTGGTCCCTTAAAGTGACGGGGAAAGGGAGGGAGGGACGTAAGGTATGAATGATGGATGTCTGTGTGGGGTCCGGGGTTTGGGGATCTGGTTTGGGGGGGGGGGGGACAAATAAAAAGAAAATTTGGGGCGGGCAGTAGGAAGAGTTCTTGCTTGGTTTTACACCGTTTGCATTATTGTACTCATGTGATTATGTACTGTGTTCACCAGTTTTCATAGTGTACTTGCTGGTTATTTCTGCCATCCCTGTTAATAAAAATTATTTTGAAAAAAAAAAAAGTCGGAGGATGCACAGAAAAGCAGTTTTTACTGCTTTTCTGTGCACTTTACCGGTGCCCGGAGAAATTAGCGCCTACCTTTGGGTAGGCGCTAATTTCTGAAAGTAAAATGTGCAGCTTGGCTGCACATTTTACTTACTGAATCGCGCGGGAATACCTAATGGGGCCATAAACATGCATTTGCATGTTGCGGGCGCTATTAGGTTCGGTGGGGGGGGGGGGGGGGGGGGGGTTTGGACGCGCTATTACCCCTTACTGAATAAGGGGTAAAGCTAGCGCGTCAAACGTGCATCCAAATGCCGGCTAACAGTGCGCTCCATCGGCCTGCAGGTGTAACTACAGCAAAGGTTATTTTTCCCTATATGCATTACTTTGCACTTGTCCATATTAAATTTCATCTGGCATTTGGAAGCCTAATCTTCCAGTCTCGCAAGGTAGTCCTGCAAATTATCACAATCCACTTGAGATTTAACTACTCTGCATAATTTTGTGTCATCTGCAAATTTGATCACCTCACTCATCATACCCCTTTCCAGATCATTTATAAATATATTAAAATGTTGAAGAAAATTTAATAAACTTTAAATAAAAAAAAAATATATATTAAAAAGCACCAATCCAAGTACAGATCCATGAGGCACTCCACTGTTTACCTTTTTCCACTGTGAAAACAGACCATTTAATCCTACTCTGTTTCCTGTCTTTTTATCAGCTTGCAATCCACAAAAGGACATCTCCTATACCATGACTTTTTAGTTTTCTTAGAAGGCTCTCCTGCGGGACTTTGTCGAATGCCTTCTGAAAATCCAAATACACCACATTTACCGGTTCACCTTTGTCCATATGTTTATTCACCCCTTCAAAAAAATGTAGGAGATTTGTAAGGCAAGACTTCCTTTGGCTAAATCCATGCTGGCTGTGTCTTATTAAACCATGTGTATCTAAATGTTTTGTGATTTTATTTTTTATAACACTTTCCACGATTTTTCCTGGCACTGAAGTCAGGCTCACTGGTCTATAATTTCTCAGATCAGCCCTGGAGCTCTTTTTAAATATCGGGGTTACATTGGCCATCTTCCAATCTTCAGGTACAACGGATGATTTTAATGATGGCTTACAAATTCATTGAAATAGGTCTGAAATTTCATTTTTTAGTTTTCAGAACCCTGGGGTGTATGCCATCTGGTCCAGGTGATTTACTGCTCTTCAGTTTGCAATCTGGCTTACCACATCTTCCAGGTTTACCATGGTTTGGTTCAGTTCATCTGAATCATCACCCTTGAAAACTCTGAACGGGTATCTCCCCGACATCCTCTTCAGTAAACACCAATGCAAAGAAATCATGTAATCTTTCCGCAAAGGCCTTATCTTCCCTAAGTGCCCCTTTAACCCCTCGATCATCTAATGGGCCAACAGACTTCTTCACAGGCTTTTTATTTTGGATATATTAAAAAATGTGTTGTGAGTTTTTGCCTCAATGGACAACTTCTTTTCAAATTCTCTCTTAGCCTGTCTTATCAATGTCTGTCTTATGCTTTTGCTTAACCTATTTTCTTCTGATGGATCCTTTTTCCAATTTTTGAATGATGTTTCACCTACCCAGTCAATATTGGGATAATTGAAATCTACCATTATTACTGCACTATCAATTTGGTTAGCATCCCTAATTTTTCAGCACTGCCTGTAGCTTTTAAATAAGACTGAAGGGAGACCCCTGCTGGCTGCAAGGTTAGTGCCATGCTGGGCATGCCCAGTAGGGGCCAGTCAAAGTTCTGGAAACTTTGACAGACGTTTTCCGTGATTGGGCTTCATCCTGTGATGTCACTCATATGTGAGGACTAACATCCTGCTGTCCTGTGAGAACCTGTTACAGGTAAGCAACATTTGCTGCCCATTCTGGTGCCCTATGAAAGCTTTCATTGTATATTTTGAGGGCAGAAGTAATGGGGAAGGGAAAAGACCCTTGAATTTGTGACTAACCTGGGAATGTCAGGCTGGCCTCCCCCCCCCCCCCCCCCAATAACAAAAAGCTGTCATGGATAGATATTTAAATGCCAGCAGAAGGAAGAAGAGGAAAGTACAGCCTGCAAAATAAACCCACTGCTAATTCTTCTGCTTTCTCTTCTTTTTGCAAATAAGGATTCTCTGTTTATTCCATTCCCTCTTCATCACTTAGGATTGCTGAAGCTTTACTTGATCCATCTTCTTTCCCCTCTGCTTTTCATGTTCTTAATATGTTTGCTGTAATTTTCAAGCACTTCAGCAACCCCTAGAACAATAAGCCTACATATAGTAATGTTTTTGGAAACTAAATACACTAGCATGTAACCTAGTAACAGAGCCAGAAACCATGGCAACACGTTTTTTAAAATGGCCTCTATCATCACTGAACTCTGCTGCACAGTCGTTTGCATTCATCAGATTCTCATGTGCCCTATGTTTGTACTTTTGCTACCTTATGTCTGCAAAATGAAGACTAAGTGCAATAACCTATCCACTGTACACAGTCTTGGATATGGGGTGCACAGAAGATTTGCTCAGGAAACGCATTCACTGATTGGAATAGAAGTTGCAACCAATGGTAATTTAAAAAAAAATAAAAATAGGTATCAGATTGGATCCTATAGCAGCCTCCACCTTCTGTTATTTCCCAATGGGGAAAATGAAACAAGGTCAGAAAGATTAGGGTTATAACTGCCGCTTTGTGTAGGTTGCCCCTGTGCCTTTTGTTTAGGGTTGTAACTACCACTCCTTGCAGGTTATCCTTGTGCTTTTGGTTTATGGGTTAGGAGTCCTCTTATTGCTCTGTCCTACTGGTATCTGAAACTGAATAAAAGCAGTACCAGTCAGAAATGTGACAATAGCATATGAACGGGGACCTTCATTTTCAGTTATTTTATTTTCCTGGGAATTTCAGTGTTTATTAATTCAAAAACAGGAGAACTCGGTGAAAAATTTTTTCTGGGTAAGTATCACTTTTGTTCTTGTAATAAAAACTTAAATTCTGAGGGAAAATAAAAACTGAAAACGAAAGTCCTTACTTATGAACCTACCAGGTACGATGCGTGCAGATATTCTTGCTTACTCTAATGGAGACTGTAATCAATGAAAAAGTTCTAGTATGCTGTGGAATCTCCATTTTGTTGTGAAATAAAAATTAGCTGATTTTCATAGATTGTAATATATATTGTTGGAATATTTTACAGAGATTTGCCCCATGTGGAATTTAAAATGTAGTCATTACTTGCTTATTAAACAATATAAGCTAGATTTTAAAAGGTTCATGTGGGTCCCGGAGCGCACACGTGGACGCACCAATTTTATAACATGCATGCGGTGACGCGCGCATGTTATAAAATATGATTCCCGCACACACATGCATACTGGATTTTAATATCTGCACACGCTTGGGTGGGCAGGTGACCTTTCCCACATGCAACGAATGGGGGGGGCAGATTTAAAAAAAAAAATAAAAAATACATGCGGCGATGCAAGTAGGGTTTTTCCAGTTCCCTATCCCCCTAACTACCCTTCCTATGTTTTCCCCTCTCCTCTCCTCTCCTCCCCGACTCCTAACCCCTGCCTAACTAGCCCAAATTATTTTGTTTTATTATTTACTGCTTCTTCCAAACAGAAGTAACTTTGGTGTGCTGACCGGCTGCCAGCGCATACCTCCCTGTGGCAAGGTCTAATGTCTGCTATCCTGGTCGGTCCCCTCCCAGGCCCTGGCCCACCCCTTTTCAATGGCCCGTTTGCGGTATCAGGAGATATGCCTGTGGCTGGGCTGTTTCTAAAATGTGCTCAGTGCGCACAAGGCCTGGCCACGCGCATATCCCCTGGATTTTACATGCACAGGCTTTTTAAAATTTGGGCTTATATGTATATATCAATCTAAGTTAACCCTGACCAATTACTGCTACAAACTACTTGAGTAGGAATAACAGGTATCTGTTGTATGTATTTGTTTACAGTGCTTAGGTATTTGATTTTTGTGTTGATTACTGTACTATTTTATTTTATATGCTGATGTATGTTTTGTTATATTAACTGCTTTAATTTTAATTTATAAGGTGATATATTGAAACAAACTAAATCTAAACCTAAGATGATATGATATATATGGATGCACTGTTTGGATGCCTGCTCTGTTTTTGCTACTGGTCCTTTTCAAAGAACCATTCCCATCTTCACCACCTCTTTCATTCCTTGCATTCACCACTCTCTGTGAAGAAATATTTCCTGACATTGTTCTGGAATCTGTTCCCCTCGGAGTTTCATATCATGACCCCCTAGTTCTATAACCTTCTTTCCATTTGAAATGTTTGATTTCTGAGCATGATTAATTCCTTTCAGGTATTGAAAGTCGGTTAAATTTGCATGGCACAGAATTTTATTTCAAGTTTTTTTAAATTCTGCAGTATTCTGGTACTTCTGCTATATTGTTGAAACCATTTTCATTTGATTTACCTGCTGGAGGGTTTTTTCTTCTCTCTATACAGAATTCGGAGGTGTCCTTGTTTGAAGTGAACATCCGTTTTATTGGAGGCCTTCTTGCTGCATTTTACCTTTCGGGACAGGAGGTGAGAAAAGGACACTTTGAAAGTTAAAGTATCAGAATTGCCTAGAGGCATATTCAAAAAGTCGCTAAAATGTGTTAAAACGTCTGTCCATGTTTTCTGTTTAAGCTATTAATAAATTCTAATAGTTTTTAGAATTGTTACCGATATTTGTACTTCATAGTTGCTAAAATTATAACATTTATAGACAAAACAAATGTTACACATTTGTTTTTAGCAGACCTCTTTGGTTGGGAAATAAGTGTAATTTTTGACAGTGAGAGCATGCTCGATATTAGGACTATTGCACCTCATTTTTTAACGCTCCTCTCTGTTCTTTAATTTACAAGGTCATACACTTTTTTGTCTGAGCTTTCTGATGGCTCAATCCCCCCCCCCCCAGAAAACTGCATCATCATCAGAAATTTCAGCATTCACACTGAAGTTCTCAGTAACTTTAATTCACTTATGATCCCAGAACATTGTAGAGAGCCATCTCTAAGGGGAGAAGCACCATGTTCTCTTCCTTCTGGCAGGCTCCCTTTACATTAAACCTTCAGAATTTTTTTGAATGCTCTCTACTTTTGAGCAGTCTTGTATATCTGTTCCCATTATCTACAGTTCAATAAAAAGGTATCACTTATAATTATTTTATGGACTTTTATTTTTATGTGATATGTTCAGGATGTCCTCATACAATTGCTAGCCATTCTCTCAATCCTGTGCAAAACAGATTACCTTCTTTACAAAATTTGCCCTCCATGATTATGTAATCTTTAGGTTTCAGCTTAAGACAAATTAATTTGACAAGGAATATTAAAGGGCCTATGCCGTAATACTTGCTCTAACATTTTTTTAGCATGTGAATTGGTAAAAATGTGGAGCCCAATTTTGTAACATAGCTATAATTTTCAAAGCAGACTTAATACAAACGCTTGCATGACATGTGTGCACAAATTTACACCTGCATGAGAACAGGTGTAAATGTTAACAAGTATGCCTATGTGCACAAATTTAATTTTAGAAAGTCCATATGCAAATTGTTTCCCTACCCTGGGAAGGCCTCCAAGTGCGCAAAATAGCTTCCATCTGTACTTTAACACGCACAACCCCCGGGAAATTTTCAGAAGGCCTCTATACATTTGTAAAACGGCATTCTCATAGGACAAGCAGGATGATAGTCCTCACAGATGGACGACAGCATCAGATGGAGTCCGGCACGGAAAACGTTTGTCAAAGTTTCTAGAACTTTGACATACTGAGCATGTCCAGCATGCCACTATCCGCGTGTCCACACAAGGTCCCTCTTCATGCTCTTTGTTTCCAGTTTGTCAATGCCCCAAAGGAGATAGTGGCTGTCCAGTCCATGATATCTTTAAGTAACTTTTCCTTAGAATTTGGGAGCATCCTGTGTCAGTGCCTCCTGTTAACAGGAAGGCAGATGCCATCTACCTGGTCCAACAGGCTTTGGGATGTGAGAGGTGCCACTTCCCTCACCAATCTGTTGTGGTGGAGTCTGCTCTCAAAAAAGCCAAGTGCTCCTGCACCCACATCTTTGCTCTTCCAGGCCGAGATCGCAGGGCACTGGATTCTCTAGGTAGAAAGGTGTATCAGGGTGCCGTGCTCATCACACTCACCCGTATCGCCTCCTACCAATTATAAATGACCCAGTACAACCCAGAACCAGTGGAAACAGGTCCAGGAGCTGTCGGAAAGCCTGTCGCAATAGTAACAAGATGCTTTCTCTGTGGTAGTACAGTAGGGTCTGGGAGGGAAAACACGAGATGAGGTCCACCTACGATGTTTTCGAGACAGCGACGAGAGTGACTACAGTGGGCATTGGCGCCCACAAAATGGCCTGGCTCCGTGCCTCGGACCTCCGGCCGGAAATCCAGGAAAAGCTGGCTGATCTGCCCTGCATAGGAGAAAATCTTTTCGGGGATAAGGTCAGGGATGTGGTAGCCCAATTGAAGTATTACCATGAAGACCCTTCAACAGCTGTCGGCTAGCACTTCCGATCCACCATCCTCAGGAAGCCTCACATTAAGGCTCAAGGAAATACTATCGTCAGAGGAAATATTACCCTCCGACCTTGTAGACTTGCACACCCCATGCTGGTTCCAGGGGTCATTCCCACCAGCAGAGGATCCCCAGGCCTCAGCCAGCCCCCCAGCAGAGGCCCTGCCTTGGGGTTTTGACTGGGGGCGAAGGAGCATGAGTCAATTCGTCATATCCCTGGCATCTTGCCCTCCGGTTGGGGGCGGACTGCTTCACTTTGCCCACTGCTGGTCCCTCGTTATGTTGGACCAGTGGGTTCTCACAATCATCCGCCAAGGGAATCTGCTGATTTCAGGGATGTCCCTGCAGACGTTTCCCGATGTCCATCATGGGTTTCATCCACTCCACAGGAAATACTTGACAACTCTCTGCCCTTCTGATAGCAGGAGCGGTAGAACCCGTTCCCTTCTGCCAGCAGGGCTGAGGTTTCTATTCAAGGTATTTCCTGATACCAAAGAGAACTGGGATCCTACACCCTATTCTCGATCTCAGAGCCTTGAGCAAATTCCTTCAGAGGGAAAAGTTCAAAATGGTGGATCTGGGTACCCTGATCCCACTCCTCAGAAGAGGAGACTGGCTATGCTTCCACAAGCTAATGGATGCCTACACCCACTTTGCGATCTTCCCGGGTCAAAGGAAGTACCTTCACTTTGTGGTGGGAGAAGCTACTTCCAATATTGAGTGCTGCCATTTGGCCTGACCTGTCACAGGGCATGCTCCTGAGAGGGATGTACCAAGAAGGGGGCAGTGAATGTGGTGGCGGACCGTCTGAGTCACACGTTCCAGCCACACCAGTGATTGCTGTGACGGTCCAGATTTTCAGCCAGTGGGGAACTCCAGATGTGGATTTCTTTGCCTCCTCTGCAAATGCAAGGTGAGAAAATTCTGCTCCCTGTTTAAGATGGAAGGACTTCCAGCCTCAGACAGTTTTGCCCGGCATTGGGGCACAGGTATGTGTATTCTCCTCTTCCACTGGTCATGAAGACTCTCTTGAAGTTCCAACAAGACCAGGGGATCATGATTCTCATGATCCTGTACTGGCCCAGGCAGTTCTGGTTCCTGCTTCTTCGGGACCTGTTAGTCAGAGAACCTATCCGTCTCGGGACCTCGCCCAATCTGATAACGCAGGATTGGGGCAGACTGCGCCTTCCAAACCTCCGGGCATTAGCCTTGGTGGCCTGAATGATGAGCGCCTAGACTTGCAGCCCCTGGACCTCTCTGACGACATGTCTCAGGTACTGGTAGCTTCCAGGAAGCCTTGCACCAGGAAGTCTTATTGACTGAAGTGGAGGAGGTTCTCTGCCTGGTGCAAGGGGCTTGGCTTCGATCCCTTCACCATAGGTTCGGAAATCTATAAATTATCTGCTTATGCTGACGATGTTACTGGACTTTCCGTGGCACTTCTCCAAGGCTGGGGTGAAAACCAACTCGGTCAGAGTCCACCTGAGTGACATTAGCACTTACCATCACGGTGTTGCTGGTATGCCCATCTCTGTGCATCCCATAGTAGGGTGGTTTCTGCAGGGTCTGCTTCAGCTGAAGCCTCCCCCCCCCCCCCCCCCCCCCTTCGGCCTCCTGTTGTGTCCTGGGACCTCTCCCATCTGTGAGGACTAACATCCTGCTGACCTAGGAGAACACCTGTTACAGGTAAGCAACTCGGTTATATATATATATATATATATATATATATATATATATATATATATATATATAGTAAAGTGTCACTTATCCCTGGTTATGAGCAAAAAGAATTGTGAATTAGATTGGCCCTTTTCAATGACGGGGATGCTGGGCTTGATGGATCGACTCATTAAGGCATTTCTTATGATATATTTGATAAACCTGAAGCCATTTAAAAAGTCTACCCAAAAAAGGCTGATGAAAATATCGAGCGGCATATTCAAAGTGTGTTTAGCACTGGATAGCCAGACAAGTGACTTATCTGGCTATCTTTTAGCCAGCCAATTTGTGGGCAAGCAGTGGGCAGATCTGGGCGGCATTACTTATCTGGTTAACTTAACTGGATATTCGTCTTAAGTTAATCAGATAAATTAAATCAGTCATAGGGCTGATCTAACTTAGCTGGTTTAATTTATCTGACTAAGTGGCACTTTGACTGTGGATATTCAGCGACATAGCAATGCCGCTGAATATCCCTTGTAACTTAGCCGGATAAGTTATATCCGGCTAAGTTACTTACCCGGTCAGCGCTGAATATCGGGCCCATCAAATTTATTGCTTTTTACATTGGTCTAAAGTATTCAAACAACAAATCAAATATGTTCTTGCCTGGTTTTGGTTTCTTGTATCTATTTTATAAGCGCAATAAGCAAGACAGTTATACATATGAATTTCTTGGAGGCTGACACCAAGCACATGTTTCCTTACATACTACTCAGTGGTCTCCATACTAAATACTAAACGACAAAATAGATTGACTAAACGCGTCCCTACGCTTTCACATACCCCAAAGGAACCTCCGCTCCACCAACACTGGGCTTCTCCCAATCCCCACCCCAAAAGAGACGCATCTGACTACAACTTGTTATAATGTAACTTTATGCTCCTTTAAATTGTCTCTTGTTGATTGGTTAGTTATAGTTACTGCTTAGTTCGATGTAAACCGAGTTGATTTGATTTGTATCAAGAAAGTCGGTATATAAAAGCCTTTAATAAATAAATAATAAATAAACTAGAGAACGTGCTCTATCAGTGGCTGGACCATCTCTCTGGAACAACCTACTTGCACAACTAAGAACCAAACCCTCAACTCATTTATTCAAAAAACACCTAAAACCATGGCTCTTTCTAAAAGCCTTCCCTCCAGTGACCTAATGCCTCCCCAGCCACCACCCACTAGAATAAAAGCTCTCCTTCCCCATGTTACCTAAGAATGCACCTCCCTGACGCTCATTAAGAACCTCTTCGTGCATTAACCTTCTCCCCACCCCTTGCTTCCTAATCCTCCCTAAAACCCAACTCCTCCACTTCAGTCCCCCCATACCAAATCCTACCCATCTCCCTTGATCCTCCCAGACTAAGTCTTCAGCAACAACAATTTTAAAGCCTCACTAAAGTTATACCTCCGCTATCAGCTCCCAAGCTTCCCCCGGAAATGCATGTCACACCCTTAGTGACAATGCTACCTCCAACTTATCCCCTAGTTCAAGTTTCCCTGTAAGTTGTTTAAGTTATCCTCTAAATGCAATATTACCCTCATGGTGTTAATACGCCCTCCTATATTTTATGTAATCCCCAAGTTATTATGTAAATTTTCTTACGTTACTCTGTGTGAGCCTAGCCTCACTATAACATTATATTATTACGAAGTTTTCCATGTAAGAAATAAGAAGCCCGAGGCTTATTGCACCTTCTGTTTACTGTAAACCGATGTGATATCTCTGATCTAATGTCGGTATATAAAAACAAATAAATAATAAATAAATAAATAAATGTTGCTTGCATATACATGCAGTTTATATACAGTAACCTGACAAAAAGTGTTCTTGTCTGCTCTTGATTTATTAACATCATAAAGAGGAAGCTTTATCGCTTTATCCTCACGGAACAAGGCTATTTATATTAAATATTCACAGCATAAAGAAGCATGTTGATTCATTGTGTTTACCCTTGTTGGCCTCAGATATAAAGCAGTTCTTTTATATGACTCTCTCTTCTCATTTTTATAACTGACATCAAAGTGGCATTTTTTTTCTTGGGCAAGATAATAACATAACTCATGTGGATAAATTCACTCTGAAATCTGTCTGATAAAAAGAGAAATTAAGCTACATAATATCTGATGCCCTCCTATATCTATAAGTAACGAACAAATTCTTCCATAGTGCTGGCTATTATATCTTTTATTTAATTTGTTTAATAAATGTGCATGTCCTATACCAGGTGAAACAGGGCAAGCTTTATCGTTGTTTTGAATATGAACTCCAAAAGTATCTAGTTGTAATGATATTCTGTGCATCGAATAGTCGTAACAAGAATTAGTGTGCGATTGACCTCTTCTGTAGTTGGTATTAACAATTGGAGCATCTTCTCTATGCCTAAACCTCTCTTTCCTCCCCTTTGTTCTTCATTCCTAAGGTAAGTTTGTTTTTCCCTAAATGAAGGCATGCAGGTATGCCGATATGTCATCAACCAGCCACCCTCAAATTTCCATTTCTGCCATTTATTTGATTTATGATGATATTACATGGCTGTTTCATGCTAGTAAAATTGGCAATCCAGTAATGGTGGTAGTAAATTCAGAGAAGGTACTTGGAGAAGTTAAACAACAAGCTAACAATTCCATTTCTGGCTTTTCTTCTTTCACTGGTGTACCTGAAAAAGTCGTCACCTCACTTTACCTCTTTAGTGATCTTCCAATTTCATTTTTGCCATTCTTTCTTCTTTCAGCTTAGCTAGATATTCTTGCCTATGCTCTTCTTTTTACATAGAATCGTTATGGCAGAAAAGACCATATGGCCCATCTAGTTTGCCCATCTGTCTAATTCACTGGTTCCCAGACCTGCCTGGAGGACCCCCAGCCAGTCGTGTTTTCAGGATATCCACAATGAATATACACAAGATAAATTAGCTTGCACTGCTTCATAGCTTGCAGATTGATCTCATGCATATTCACTGTGGATATCCTGAAAACCTGATTGGCTGGGGGTCCCCCAGGACAGGGTTGGAAACCTCTAGTCTAATTTCACCCTTGCAATTGATATTTGTACTTTTGGAATGCTAGCTTCTTTATCTTTAGTTTTTCAGCTGCATCTTTGGGAAAACCATATCAGTTTATTTTTCCTCTTACTTTTATTTACTTTTCTAACTTGTTGCCCTTAATGTATTTTCTTTTAGTTTAATCAATGTTCTACTTCACCTACCTCTTCCTCCCTGCCAATGTGTAAGACTATTTAAAATTCTCTTCAGATCCAAGGGTTTTCAACTGCATGCTTAAATGCAAATATTTTCTTTTGGTTGTCATAAGGGTTAATATGTTTAATGTTTGTATTTGTCCCTACAATTTCTTAATTATTATGGCTGTCATAAACCAATGCAGTATTTGTGTATAGCAGCACTGTATAGTTGTTTTCAGTTTCACCATTCAGTTGTAAATATCCAGATTCTCAAACATGTGGATGCTTTTATGATTAACTATTGATTGAGCAGGCTTTATTAAACATTGTGTTGTGGCTGTGTATTTTTTTTCTTTTTTTTTATGTGCTTGATTTAGTCTAGTCAGTACCTTGTGGAGCATTTGGTTACAGCATGTTGCACTAATAAGCTCCACACAGAAAGGGAGAGCATGCAGTGTGAAGAATTGTTTACTTGTCTTTGCAATGAGGCAGTTTAAATGTATACTGGTATGCAGTTTGTAAAAGCTAGATTTATGTAATGGCCTCTAAGAGACTTGCTCTCGGTGAAATGCAATTTCTAATGATTTAATAAGACCTCTTCTTCTGATTAGTTTTCTTTGCTGTAAGTTAGGTAGATGAGCAATGTGAACTACAGTATTGCAGACTGGTTCTGGCTGTTGAACAGTAAAGTCAACTATGTACCAATTCTTAGCCAACTTGGTTTCTTCAGAAATATTACAGAGAAAAATATACTGGACGCATGTTAGCACAAATTTGAATGTTGTGAGCAGTAGCACCATTCATCAAGGCTTCAACTTTAGCTACTGCTAATTCATTCCCTTTGACTTTTTCCATGTGTTGAGAATATGTACATGCATTTTTGGTATAATTGAATCTGGATGCATTTTTCTTATGTACTAAGGACACTTTCTTTTCAGATCAAAGGAAATGGGACCTCTTAAGCTGAAGATAGTCATTTGGCTAAGAGGCTGCCTAGAAATGTATTTTTAACTAAATGGGACAATATAAAAGCCTAAGTAAAAGCCACATTTATATAGAAAGAGGACCGATTATGGCAAGACATGTGGTAATGTTCGATTCTTCTTATATTTTTGTGTTTTATCCTTGCTCCTCAAACTAGTTTCTTAGCTATTTAAAAAAACGGTTTGCCCATAATACCCAATCATATTCCTTTGCAAATCTCCTTTCCATGTTTGCTGTAACTATAGTTGAAGCCTTGAGAATTGGTGCTACTGCTTATAAGTTTCAAACTTGTGCGAATTCAACTCATTTATATGTTAAGTAAAGTTATAAATACATATTTGCACCTTTGATTTGTCATCCGTGGATTGCCCCAGAAATGAGTGGCCTAGCATCAGGAGAGACAAATCCAGGCTGCTGACAGAAGATGGTTTTCTGCCTATGCTAGCCATCTCTCTTTTAATTTGAGCCCTTCGATCTGGTGGCCAGCAAGGCATGAGAAACAGGGGTAATCCCCTGATACAAAAACGAGAGGCCTGGAACAGAGCGAGGAGCTGGAACAAAGTAGGAACCCAGGAAAGATAACAAGTAGGAGCACTGATTTGAAGAACCTACAGATGAAGTCTTCTGAATACAAGAACAGAACCAGAGTAGAAGGACTGGATATTAGGACCAAGCTCTGGCACCTGACTGACTGACACTGCCTCAATGTAAATACAAGTCTATACAGGAAACAAAATGGCTGCCCTTGGGACGTAAGGGGCACTGGGTTGGGAAGTGCAGCTCATGGCTGGAGGAGAATTCAGCAACGGATCCCTACAGTACCTTTTATGGAAGCTAATGAATTTGGTATACAATTTATATGAAGAGCTGCTGTTTGAAATCAGAGTTCGTTCAAAACACAAACTGAAAATGTATCCAGAATAACTTTCGAGAACGCTCACTTTATGGCTAGTACTGTGCGTTATCAGTGGGGTGAAGGAGAGGGAAAGCTAGAAAGGACAGCAAGGAGATATAATAGAACTTTTTCAAAGCTATGCAAGAAGATAATTGTATTCAGACCCATGAATCTGGGTCGCCAAGTTGACCCAATACTATAGATGATTACTATATACTCCTCAATGTTGGAGCAAGTATTTGAAGTATGTACTGAATAAGGTATAAAGTGGAATTGCTGTTTGCCTTTCCACCAACTATTATTGATGACATAAAACAAAAAAATAATTTAATAACATGGGTAATGGCAGAATAAGGCCAATTGATCCAATAATTCTGTACTTAACTGCTAAAGATAAATCCCAGTTGCCAGCTACAGTATAGTGATATGCAGCCCCAAAATGTATGTTTGTTTTTTTATTTTGGGGTATTTTGTCTTAATTTGGTTTGTTTAATGTTTTTTTGTTCAGTTCTGTTGCCAAACTGAAAATAAATTAGCAACGAAAAAACCCCAGCAACTACAAAGGAGGAAGGCCCTGGCTTCAGCACCAGAAATGCCCAGCCAGGGTTGCTGGAGGCCCTTTTATTTTTAATAGCATGAATATGAAGATACTAACAAAATTTGGGGTATTTTCATAGTAGGCTATTTTCGGTTTGTTCCATTACGAACAAACCAAAAATGGTCTCCTTCATTGCAATTTGGCATTTGCTAAAAACGCACACCCCTACCACAGCGTGACACCACTTGCAAGATATTTTTCCTTATTTAGGAGAGTCTCTTTTTTTTTTTGTCTTTATCCACCATCTTCTTCTGTAGATGATCATACAAGATCCCTTCCTATTCCCTTTCCTATATCTAACCATAAAGACCTGTACTAATCCAAGTCATCAGCATTGCTACTGTGGTCATTGCTCACACATCCAGCCTCCTAGGTCCCCTTTGCAACCTGCCAGACACTTCTGTGGTGGAAGGATGAAGGTTGTTGCACAATGAAATTAGGGTCATAGCAGCAGCGGTTATGTCGTAGCTCATAACCGTTGTGTAGGCTGCCTTGATTTGCAGAGTGAGTTGTCATGATTAAAAGGGAAAAGGCTGGTATTAACCAAGTTCCAAATTCTCTATTGCTCAGGTATTTGTATGTTTTCATGGTACCCAGGAAGGATCCTTGTGGTTTGATTTCTTTGAGTATGCCAGAGTTAGAAGAATAACTGTGTTGTTTCACATTGACATAGCTATAGGAAGGATGAGTCTTGAAACTGGGGGATAGAAGGGACAGATTTATGCCTGGTACATAAGGTCATGGCTAAGAGGCTGCTTCTACAGAATAGTATTTAGGTTACATAGAGTAAGAGAAAAAGTTTAGACATTATATAAAGGAAAGTTGCATACACATTTTAGTATTTCATCATGGAGCAGTGAAATGTAGAGGACACAGCAATTTTCGTTTGCTTAAGGGTTTAACATGCAGCTTATGAAAGAGAGCCCAGTTATGCCCTGTACCTTTTCCACTATGATGCTTAGATTAAGAGGGATGTGTTGCTTTTTATGACCCTTGCAGGTGGCAAATAATGGATTGCATTTGTTTCCTTCCTATTACATTGTCTGTTGCTTTTTTTCTTAACCCTTTATAACTTTTGTCTTTTTCTAGTGCATTCAGATTTCAACCAGTGGAAAGTTAAGGGTTCACTTGTCTGCTTTGCATCTGCATTAGGCTAGTTTTGCTTACCTTTCTTTCTGCACACTGAAAAAATACCTCGGGTATAAAAGCTCTTTATTGCTGTTTCTACACTCCCCTTTAATACAGGTAGCAAGCATGCATTTGTTGGTGATGAGATAATTGCATTTGCACTAGAAGGATATAAGGCAGATAAGACCCATAGATAATAGCTGAGACTGTTTGGATCCTAGCCAATAAAACAATCTGAGCTGATTAGGGACCAGAATTGTTATTTTTTCTTGTTTTTATTATGGGGTTTATTGTGCCATGTAATCATTCACAATGAATGACAGTTACTTGAGACATTGCTTAGACTTGTTAAATAACACCCACAAATCATTTTGGATTAAAACATGCCTAAGTCACCAATGCCAAATCAGTTCCAACCCACACATCTCAAATACCCAGCAGAGGAGTGAACTAGCTCAAGTCTTATGTATACTTGGCCAGGAAGGCATATGCAGTGTCTGACAATCTCTCCGCTGAAGTGCAACTGTCCAATCCAACTCGCACAAGGAATTCAGCTATCCATGTGGTCTGGAAACATCTATCAGTCCTGGAATAGAGGATGGTTTTCTGAGAGAGAGGAGCTAGCAGCCAGTTCTCAGCAAACTATTGACAAGTCCTGATAAGACTGGTAGAAGGCTTAAGAACATAAGAAATTGCCATGTTGGGTCAGACCAAAGGTCCATCAAGCCCAGCATCCTGTTTCCAACAGAGGCCAAACCAGGCCACAAGAACCTGGCAATTACCCAAACACTAAGAAGATCCCATGCTACTGATGCAATTAATAGCAGTGGCTGTTCCCTAAGTAAACCTGATTAATAGCCGTTAATGGACTTCTCCAAGAACTTATCCAAACCTTTTTTGAACCAACTGTTTAAGTGGCAAGAAGTGCTCAGTCAGCCATGTCATGACCAAAGCCCCAAACAGCAAGCAGTGGCCACACAGCCAAAGCGCAGCTCCCTCAGCACCTGAAACGCTCACATTTCTTCTGCTGTTCCCGGATGTTCTCTCTCCACTCAGCCCGCTCATAGTCTGACGAGATAAGGAAGGTGTAGCTCTGCAGCCAGACAGAACAATGTCAGGCCTCCCCCAAAGTTAAAAGGCACAAGCACAGGACACACTGGGGAGAATGAGACTGGTGTTAATCTGCTATGGAACAGATTTTGTTGAAAGTCAAGTGATAGCCATGCACTCACGTTCTTGCTAAACTAAGGAAAACGCACATACATGTGAGAAAAATTAGACATGTCATTGGGAAATGCCGCCCACACATATAGATAGGCATCATCCGGTATGCTGGCAGCAGACATGGACAGGAGCTCAAGAGAAATGTCCATAAGATAAAAGCTTTGCTATAAACATAGTCATGCTTTACTTGCCTTCTGCATTACTTCAGGTTACTTGAGTCAGTTAGCTTTCAAATTCATGACTCACAGTGAATATAGGGCAAGTTGTACAGATGTGGCAATGCACTTCCTCTTATCACTTGTTTCTGTATTATTATTAGATATGAAATAGAATTCTTTTAGCTGATGAAATGTTGTGCTAAATAGTCCTTGTCTTATTTTTGTTACAGGTGTTTAAGAACAAAGCGGTGCAGCTGGCAGGGAAACTCCTCCCTGCATTTAACACACCTACGGGAATCCCTTGGGCAATGGTGAATCTTAAAAGGTAGGCATTCCCATGAGTGAAACAGACTTGACAAGCAAAGATCTGCCTTGGACCTTTGAGAAATGACCATATCCACATCTGCCGAGATGCATTTTGAGACTATTAGTGAAAAGAGAATGGTAGACTGTTGTCACTTTTGCTTGTATAAAATGTAACATTCATCATGTTTTGACAAAGTTTCTTTATTATGGAGGCAGCCCAAGTTGTTGCTGGTTCCAGGCCTTTCAGTTGAATTAATTCACTCCTTAAAATTGTTATAAAGCAATATTAACAAGGACACAGTATAGTGCATGTTAGCAAAACCCAGGATTTAGCACTAGTTCATATACTATTTTTAGTATTCCTTTTATAAAACTAATAACCCACTCCACAGTTGTGCAGTGTGGAGTTAGTTTGAAGATTATGGTGTGTCCTCAGAGACAGCTGCCTTTGTAATTTCCTTCAGCACATAGTACATCCAGCTATGTGTTTTTACATATTGAAACATATTTACTTTTTTAAGTTTTGCAGTTATTTCCAGATATTTAAAATCACATTGAAAGATTCCTTTATGGGGGATGAGGGGATGTACTATAAAATGGTACTGTCAGTGCTATGTGATTAATGAATTCAGGCTGAGACTGCAAATGAACAGTGTATCATTTTTTTTCATGCAGGTTTGTCTGTGTAGTGGACTATATAATAAATGTTGGAAAAATCTCCTTTCTCCTTCCACCCCAATGTGAGATCTCCAGGGACATAGCCCTCAGTGTGTTCACATCAGAGCAGCTCATATACCTAACCAGCTTTGATTTAATTTAATTTCCAAATTTGCATTCTGCGTTTTTCAAAGTACTTGGGCAAAGAGGATCATACCAATTCCGCAGCTTCTGATGTTACAACAGAATAAACATTATTCCCATACCTTTCTCAAATCTCCCTGTTTCCAGCTTATCTATTAATCATGCAACCAAACTCCTAGCATTATAAAGATTGCTAGTTCGTTCCTCCTTACCAAATTTGTGTATTCACGTAGACAAACTTCAAAGCTTATATTCAATAATGTAATTCTTACTACAAAATATACAATCTGCAAATATTGACAGGTTTATTCGGTGAATACTATTCTTAACCTTTGACTACATTCTGCACATATGATCCATCAGATTCCTTCTCACCATCCTTCCTCCTCCTTTGAAAATGATCCTCACTATTCTTTCATTACTTCGCATAAGTACTGAGCCTCCGAAAACTGAATTTAACTTTGACAATACCAGAGGGCCCCTTTATTATAAACCATTGCTCCTGTGGTAGGTAAAACTGAAATCCCCATCGTTCTTTACTCTTAGAATTCTTGCCCCCAAGTCTGTGAATGTTCACAGTGCTGTTCAAAGCTGTATTACATCCTGAACACAGAATTTGCTTTTCAAGATATGATTGAGAAACCTTTTCAGCTTCTGCTTTGCTATAGGAGTAAGTTCTTTTCTGTTATGGGTTTACCTTTTAGATGAATGATCAACATCATAAAGGACTAGCAACTATAATCTAAGAGAATGTAAGGAAATCTATGAGATTGTCATGTGGTAAAGTAGCTGTTCCTGTCAGGGAAGATGTTTAAGAACAAGTTGAGGTACAATAAGTAGGAAAAGGATAATATATTGCCATTTTCATAAATCATTTTTTCCAGTTTATACATCTACACATATTTGGGTTAGTAGGATTTTAAGAGCCCAGTTTTATAACAGCATGTGTACAGGGCTAAAGTCTGCGAGTAGAATTTTAGCCCAAATTTTCAACGTCCACTTTCTGTTTTGAAAATTAGGGTTGTGCTCAGAAACCCTGCCCAACTTGTGTGCACATATTTATACCTCCTTCAGAGCAGTTGTAAATGTGCACATGTACATTTATGCGCATACTTTCAAAAATATGCACGGAAATTATTTCCTCGTCCTAACTTCACTCCTGGAGCGCCTTTTTCTTGAGCAGGGAAAAATACATGCATGAGTATTGCGTGTACTTTTACATGTACACCCCCCTCCTCCCGCGCAGTTTCCCAAAACCTATTTATGCATAAATGTGTTTGAAAATTTAGTCCCAAAGGTGTTTCATGGGGAATCTTGAAATGTCTCAGGACTTCTAGATACCTTTGACATTGTTGGAATGTTTACGTTGTCCTATCATAATACTAAGGTGCATTTAGATTCCTAACATTACGTAATATGAATATAATCACAAAACCTTAACTTTGTACATTGCAATTGGATTTGGAGGAGAATATCAAATTTAAAAAAAATAAAGGGAAGTGGAGATCGTGTCCCCCTGAAGAAGCCAACACAGGTGAAACAATTGGGATTTCATATGTGCAAAATTGTATGTATAGTAGTATAATAGGAGTGGATTATCCTGTTTATTATTTTTGTGTGTTGTGTTGAGTTTGAGGATATATGAATGTGTGTGTTGTGTGATGTAAATGTGTGTGTTAATATGGTTTGCTTTGCAATGTATTAAGTTTGTAATGTATGCAATGGAGGGATTTCTAAAATATTGTAAAATGTATTAATCTGTATTTGCAATGCATCATTTGAAATGAGGTTTGTATATACATGTAATGCATATAGTATTCAATATAGTTGTGTATTCTATATAATATAAAATTAATTGTAATGTTTGAGTAAATATGTATGCTAAATTTCAGATTCCTTTTTGTGATTATATACATTTTATGCTTAAGTTGTATTACATATGAATTGGAATAGTAGCAAAAATTTAAAAGGAAGGAGGCCAGCAAGAGAAGGCTTTCAGATTGTCAGACAACACTATTTATTTATTTAGAATCTTTTAATATACCGATACTCAAGATAAATATCTTATCGTACCGGTTTACAGCAAAACAAGGGAAACCAACATATAGGAGAAAAAAAAGTTACATAAAAAAGGTGATGAATTCAGGACAACTGTAAGAAATGGAAATAGCTTAACATAGCGCTACTATAGAGAAGAAAACTAGCAAAATAAAATAATGACTAGGTGAACGACTTGGAAGGTGATCCACAAACAACGGACGGACGAACAAACAAGCAGTTTTTCAATCAAATAGTAGGTGATCAAACCAAAACAGTGTTTAAGGGGTGGTACTGTCTGTACAGGGCAACTGATTAGTAGAGATGGAGGTGATGCTAAAAGGGGGGGGTGGTCAAGGGCTAGAGGTTTGGAGGAGAGGGGGGACGGGGGGATCAGAGGGGCAGAGAGATCATAGAGTGGGAGGGGGGGAAAGGTGGGTTGAGAATCTAGTGGGAAGGCTTGCATAGATACTGGTAGGGAGCAGGAGAGCAGATTGAGCTTGAAATAGTAGATGGAAACAGAGTAGATTAGATGGGAGCTATGCAAGAGTAATTTAACAATGCAAGGAGTTTAGAACTCTGGGAGTGTAGTTCTGGTTCTTTAGTCGACAGTTTGATCTTAGATAAGCCATTTTACCTTACTTACCCTAACAAGTTCACAGAACCACTTAGTTGAATTCCCTAAATGAGGCAGATGAGATCAGTGGCTTCTCTTCTCAGGTTAAATTATTAAACATTGTTATTCATGTCCATTAAACTTTATGCATGTTCAGTAGATAGTTTTGCCTGTCCCAATACCCTGGTTATTTTCAAATGTATCTTTGTACATGAGAATAGGTACAGTGTCCTTGTTTAGTATTCCTGATGATATGGCATTTCCTTAAGGCTCTCTAGATTGGAGTTTGCTTTACAGAAGAAATCATGTATGCAAACTGATCGGTAGAAAATAAATGGTTTGTTTCTTCTTACATTAATTGTCATGAGCCTTTTAATTCTTTTAATCTGTTTCTTGGAATATTCTTCATTTCAAAATTTAAAAAAAATATATTAATTTCCCTAACAGTAGTGTGATTTGAGGAATTTCTTGTTAGCCACATTCTTCTGCATGTGAATACATTAAATACAGTATGTTACAGCAACATAGTAAATGATGACAGATTAAGATCAAAATGGTCTATTCAGTCTGCCCAGTGTTTAGATTTGTATAGAGATCTGTATTTCAATTGATTAGTGGTGGTCATTGCCTAGTGTGCGAGACCTTACTTAAATTGTAACCTAGGTTGAAAACCTTATTATGTTGCAATTTGACAATGTGTGTGACTGGCACATGAATCTGCCATTTTATATTTTTTTCATTGCACATATTCTGAAGAACTTGAGGAGAAACTCCAGAAAGACTAATGAAAAGTGGCACTCACAAGGCTGTTCAAGGGCACCTGTCAGTTCTTGAATAGTGCAGCCCTGTTATCTTGAAAGGTATCTCAGTGACATTCTTAAAAAAAAAAAGCAAAGGAAAAAAATCCTATATGTTTTATTGAAATAAGACATACCTATATTTGATAATATAATTAAATTGAATAAAGTAGATTGTTTAAACAGTTTTGCAGATCGGCATTTCAGAAATATGTTTTTATCTTCACTTTGGTGTATAGCACTGCATTTGTATGACCGTATCCACTCTGCCCAGTTGTCCCCACCTATGCTTCTCTAGCTAAGGATATCTCTCAGCATTTTAATGTAAACTGAAACACAAGGATAAGAATATAAGTGCTTTGTTGGGTCAGACCAAAGGTCCATTGAGCCCAGCATCCTGTTTCCACCCCTGGCCAGTCTGGGCCATTGGGAAGTACCCTGCAGATCCCAAAGAGTCGACCCAATTTCTTGTTACTCCCTCACAGGGATAAGATTTGACTTTCTCCAAGTCTACAAACTTTTTCTCCAAGAACATGTCCAAACATCTCCTTAATCCTGCTATGCAGATTCCTTGACCATTTCCTTGGGCAACAAATGCCACTGCTTAATTGTACATTGTGAAAAAATACTTTTACCAATTTTTTTGAATTTGCTACCTGCTATTCATGGAGAGCCATGAAAGACTTTTATCTAATGTCTTCTGAAAATCCGAATATACTGTATTGATTGGCTTACATTTATCCACATACTTATTCACACCTTCAAAGAATTCTAATAGGTTAGTAAGGCACAACCTTCTTTGCTAAATCCATGTTGGCTCTTCCCCATTAAGCCATGTTTGTCGATATGACTAATAATTTTGTTCTTAACAATAGGTTCCATCTTTTTACCAGGCATTGGCTGAGGCTTACTAGTCTATAGTTACTGGGTCACCCCTGAAGCCCTTCTTGAAAATTGGCATTATATTTGCTACCCACCAGTCCTTAAGTGCGGAGGCAGATTTGAATGATAGATACACTGTCTATGTTGTCATCTGTGTCCTTGGTAAACTTTTTTATTGCATAGGTTACATATTTTCAGAAGTAGTTCTGCAGTTTCATATTTGAGTTCCTTTAGAACTCTGTAGTGCATACCATCAAGTTCTGTTGATTTATTGCTATTTTGTCAATTTACTCTAGCACCTCTTCCAGATTGACATAGATTTGACTCCATTCCTCTGAATCATCATCTATAAAGAATGGTTAAGGTACAGGCATTTCTCCAACATCTTCTCAGTAAAGTCAGAAGCAAAGAATTCATGAATTTTTTTCTGCTATGGCCTTATCCCTCCCCCTGACTGCTCCTTTTATCTCTGGTCATCTGATGGCCCAAATGATTCCCTTACAGATTTCTCATGTTCTATTTAGTATGAATTGCTGGAAGATAGATAAGCAATTCATGATAATATGAGCTTCATATCATGACCCTGGTTCTATAATTTCCTTTCCATTGAAACAGCACATGTACTATTAGCCACACTGGGAGAGAGGGGTGCAATATTGAAACCATGTTTTTATGCTTACTCGTGTAAAAGCTTTTTATTTTTGCTCTCTTAATAATTATCTATATTAACGCTGGGAAATTTAGTGAAATTATGGAGTATTCACTGAAATATTTTAAACTGTCAAATGTACATATTTCCATCTAAAAAATAAAAATATATTAAAACAAGTTCACATTTAAAAAGCCAATTGTGTTACTACATTTGGTAATTTCAATAAAATTGATGCCAAAGGAGATTTGGTGTCTTACTCAAAGACTTTTTCCTATTCTGGCCCAATGAGAAAAAAATGAATTGCATAAAACCCTTCAAATCACATATTTATCAAAAAATAAAGGTTTCCAGTCTCCCTTTATAGGAGTTAAGCAGATAAGTAAGAGGTCTAGAATTCCACAGAGAAAAAAAAACTAAACACAACTTTTCAAATTAAAAAAAAAAAGTTAGTTTTATTATTTTTCATTTAATTTCTTAACTTGCCCCTCATAATGAGCAAGAGAGAATGTAACTTTTTGTGTAACTCACAAACTTTGGACCTAGTTGGCAGTGTGGTTATTGTTTAAGTCATACAGATACTTGATTTGAATCATTTTTCTTAGAACAGGAAAGAAAGACTTGTCAAGGTCTTATCCATTGGCATATGTATAGGGAAACAGCAGCAGAAGTTTAAATCGCCTTTATTATCAGTTAAAATATACTGTGTTGTTTCTTTGTACATTTGCCAGTTGATGGGTTATTTTTCATGTTTTTTTTTCTGCTCATGCACTGCCAGCATTTCATCATGGTGGCTGATGCTTGTCAAGCTCTTTGCAGTATGAGATTTTTGCACTTGTTTATAAGCATACACTTTGGACATTTTGTTGCATTTAAGGGCTGTTCTATGCTGTGCATTTTACATTGGGGGACCTGCCCATATACAAACCTTTGTATTACACTATGGAGTTGCCGAAATAAAAATCTAAAAATTTGTCTCTGCATCAAGAAGTGTGGACATTTAAATTTTTCTGCACATTTTCCTGTTGACTGCTGTGATATAATACGTGCAGTAACACTCCAGTCTTGCTATTTGGACATTTCACATTGAAAACATCTATGGGATTCTTAACTCAGCATCTCTTTCTTTTAAGAACAGAAAAACAGAAGAAATTGCCATGCTGGGTCAGACCAAGGGTCCATCAAGCCCAGCATCCTGTTTCCATCAGAGGCCAAACCAGGCTACAAGCACCTGGCAATTACCCAAACTCTAAGAAGATCCCATACTACTGATGCAATTAATAGCAGTGGCTATTCCCTAAGTAAACTTGATTAATAGCCGTTAATGGACTTCTCCTCCAAGAACTTATCCAAACCTTTTTTGAACCCAGCTACACTAACTGCACTAACCACATCCTCTGGCAACAAATTCCAGAGCTTAATTGTGCATTGAGTGAAAAATAATTTTCTCCGATTAGTCTTAAATGTGCTACTTGCTAACTTCATGGAATGCCCCCTAGTCCTTCTATTATTCGAAAGTGTAAATAACCGATTCACATCTATTCGTTTAAGACCTCTCATGATCTTAAACACCTCTATCATATCCCCCCTCAACCGTCTCTTCTCCAAGCTGAACAGCCCTAACCTCTTCAGCCTTTCCTCATAGGGGAGCTGTTCCATCCCTTTTATCATTTTCGTTGCCCTTCTCTGTACCTTCTCCATCGCAACTATATCTTTTTTGAGATGCGGTGACCAGAATTGTACACAGTATTCAAGGTGCGGTCTAACCATGGAGCGATATAGAGGCATTATGACATTTTCCGTTTTATTAACCATTCCCTTCCTAACATTCTGTTTGCTTTTTTGACTGCTGCAGCACACTGAGCCGACGATTTTAAGGTATTATCCACTATGATGCCTAAACCTTTTTCCTGGGTGGTAGTTTCTAATATGAAACAAAACATCGTGTAACTACAGCAAGGGTTATTTTTCCCTATATGCAACACCTTGCACTTGTCCACATTAAATTTCTTCTGCCATTTCGATGCCCAATCTTCCAGTCTTGCAAAGTCCTCCTGTAATGTATCACAATCCGCTTGTGATTTAACTACTCCGAATAATTTTGTATCATCCGCAAATTTGATAACCTCACTCGTCGTATTCCTTTCCAGATCATTTATATATATATTGAAAAGCACCGGTCCAAGTACATGTGACATGACAGTTTCCTCCTTCTCCTTTATAATACCACTTCAGTTGGAGCCAGGGTTGGAATCTGCTATCATGAGCTTTCATTTGCAATAATTTTTCCCCTATTGCATATCTCCTCTCAACTTAGTTTAGTTCAGTCTTTGTAGTGACAGTCCTTGGCCAGGGCTCCTTCCAAAACCTTGCAGTCTTAGCCCAAAGTCTAGAAGTCTAGTCACTAGGTGTTGCCATGGCTATAATCCCCCCCCCCCCCCCCCCCCCCCCCCCACCCCCACACATACACACACTCTGATGAACTAGAGGCTGTGAAAGCTGCCTGGGCAGCATCTCCAGTCTTGGCCAATCTAGGGGAGTAGAAGACTTGAGCTGGAAATTGAATCCAGGTCCCCCTGCATGACAATGCACAGCATTTCCATGACAATACCAGGCCAGCCTCAGCAGCCCTTTCTGATATTCTTGTCTTTAGTTCTTTCTTGTAATTGGTTTATTTTTATGATCTGTGGTCTCTATTCAAATGCAAAATATATAAAAAATGATAGCAAGGTCTGAAACAACTTGGGATGCAGCCTAGACATGTCAAAATTGATGTATTCAGTAACCATGAATAGCACTAAACAGTACTTAGGTTGAAGCCTTGCCTTTTTCAGTATAACACAAATAGTCTTCATTTCTGTACAAATATGTTCCTCCTTTGACTTTTATAGCATTTTTATTTACTTTATTTGATGCTTGGTTTAGAAACCATAGAGTCAACCTAACTGAGAATAGTTCGGCTATGTTGTTGCTGTTCCTTATATCTCGTCATCAGAAACAAAGACTCTGTCACATATTATTGGCCAGATTTTAAAATCTACCCCGATTTTATAACATGCGCGCGCAGCCGTGCGCATGTTATAAAATCCGGGGTCGGCCAGCGCAAGGGGGTGCACAGTTGTGCAACTTACGCGCGCCGAGCCTCGCAGCCTTCCTCCATTCCACACCCCCCCACCTTTGTCCTATAAATTGCGCCTGCCTCTGGGCAGGCATAGATTGCGCCCGACAGCGGCTCGCAATCCCGGGCACAGCGGCAAATGGCCACTGTGCCTGGAGGCTTCAGCTCTGACCCCGCCCCCTTTTCAAAGCCTCGGGACATATGCGCGTCCCGGGGGGTGCGCATAAGCGGTTTTTCAGGGTTACACGTATAATATACGCACGTGACCCTTTGAAAATCTGCCCCTATATGTTCACAGAATGTAAAAATACAGCTCAGTTGTTTCTTCAGCAAGGTTGGCAGACAGATCATAAGACTTTTAGTTCAATTTAGGTTGAAAAACCAAACCCTAAAAAACAGCAGATTATGTACAATCCTTGAGTTTAGGAAGGAATTACTGATTTAGTGGATTAAAGGAGTATTTTAGAAAATGAAAGACTGGGTCTTCAAGTCAGTGGCCCTTATAACATTGCATAGGATGCCAACAGCACCAGAAACATTTATTATAATCAAGGTGCTCTGAAATGACGGTTATCCTGTATAAGTGGCATTGATGGGTTTTTGTTTATGAATTCCTCAAAGGTGATCAGGATAAGAGTTATTTTTGTTTTCAAGGATTTGTATGTCTTTGGTTTACATTTTGGTAGAGTATTATCATTTCAGTGATAATTTTCAAAGAAGCTCCTGGAAATAGTTTTTCTGTACAATTTCAAAATCTTTTCCTTTATGATGATTTTTCACCAATTAGGTTTGATTTTATTTTAATTTTCATAACCTGTTCTTACTTTCTTTTGACATGATTCTTCTCTCTTCCTTGTGTCTTGCCTATTTTCCTATCTGCTTCCTGTTCTCACCTCCGTTTCATATGCCTCCTCACCCTGCAGTGGAGTAGGCAGAAATTGGGGCTGGGCTTCTGCAGGTAGCAGCATCCTGGCTGAGTTTGGTACCCTGCACATGGAATTTGTACACCTCAGTTACCTGACTGGAAACCCTGTCTACTACAACAAGGTAGGTTCCCTTTGAGTGATATTTTGTTTTGGAACTATTGGGTCTGTCTATTCAAGAGCTGGAAATATGTTTTAGAGAGAGTCTAAGAAATATATGCATATTAGCAAATGATTGACATTTTAAGGACATATTTTATACCTTGCATAGCTTACAAATAAAAATCCTTACCTTCTTTTTAGGTTTCACAGGTATTTTGCTGATTTTTTTCATGTGTTATATGACAAACATAAAATTTAGAAAGCAATGTGAAGCGGAGGGCAAGAGGTTATCTATCTTAGTTTTCATGTGCAACAAATTCCCATGCTTTGCAAGTGATGATATCACTGCTTAGAGAATATAGAGATGACTAAAATCTTGAAAATGTATTACGTTATCTGGTAAGAGTAACTAGCCTGCAAAACTGAGCAGTACTGTGATATAAAAGAATCTTCTGTGCTACTGCCAGTGGCAGGGAATGACTGCTGCTTCCTGACCCTGAAACAATGCAAGCTTCTCATAAACAGTGACATAATCAAAGTGCGTAACCTAGTACTCAAGAAGACATTGGAGGCTATATTTAAAGTAGTAAAATATGATTTATTGTATAAAGCTATAAAAGGAATGTAATAAAATGGGGAAAATGGTAGGAAGCGATGGTGAATGAGCTATAAAAATAAGGAAAATCTTTCTGTGGAGGTCTGCAATTTATAGCTCTATTTAGAGCAGTGAGGATTAGTTAAATATATCGGGGGAAAAATAAAGGTAGACATACTGTAAGATAAAAACTTGACCTACTCTGGGTCTTTTTTTGATCATATTATACACTGATGCAGATTTTCTTCTCTTCAGGTGATGCACATTCGAAAGTTACTCCAAAAAATGGATCGTCCCAATGGGCTTTATCCAAACTATCTAAACCCAAGAACAGGCCGTTGGGGTCAGCGTAAGTAGTAGTATTTTTGTGCATTTTCAAAGTCTTTGTATGATTGTTTGATACCTGGCTGTTGGCTTCTTTAAAGCCAGATTGCATAGGTAAACATATCATGAAAGAGGGAAAACCTCTGACACATTTCTCATGAAAACTGTACGGAGCTTTTGTATCGAATTTCATAATGTTGGTGCTGGCAAGTACTAGACTGCTTTCTTGTAGTTACCCATTGAAATACCTATCTTGTTTATTTAAATCTTTCCTAAAATCAGGCTAGAGGATGTGCCTGCAGATTCATAGGAGCTTTCTCTTAATTTTAACTATATATTGTATGTATGTAGCAGACCACGCCTTCTCTAGCCCCATATACCACCTTCTGAATTCCCTATTACGCAGACCCCCAAGTGGTGCTCTAGCCACTCCCTAACCAAATACCTCTCAGACCCATTGTTACTTTGATACCATCACCAGCTTAACCATGGCATTCATTTCTGAATGTAAAATATAATGCTAGTAACGTTTTAATCGTATGCGCCATGCCTCATTCATCTCCATAGACTTCGGAGATCTGACTCTCAAATATCACAATTTCTCCACATTAACTACTGATTTTCATAAAAATCTTACTCCGTCTCTCAGTAAGCTGAAACAGGCCTTCTGCTCTCTGTCCTAAAAGTTTTGCTAACCACCTTCTCCTTCATTGCCACAGCTTGCAATAGTCTGTGAAAGATGGCAGTCTCTAATTAGCAAATTCTGTTGATAGACAAGTAGAACAAAAAAGTTTAGTAAAAAAATAGGTAATGCTGTGTTCAAATGCACAACTGTTCAGTGAGAGCAAAGAGACGAGAGGGGCCTTGGGAGAATATTTGTGACTTCTGGGCTGCAAAATATAAAATCTTACGTTCAGTACCAAGATTTTCAGAAGAAATTAGCGCTCTCAGCTGAGATGGTGGAAGACATAAATGTGGACATGCTTGGGTAAGCAATGTCAAAAAGGTCAGGGTGTCTGAAATGCAAGACTATCTTTCTTACTTCTCTATGATAGCCATTTGAACACTTTCTTAAAATAAGAATTTATTTCAAATAGAAATGAACATTATCTTTTTAATGTTCTTCAATGGCAGTGATCAGATTAGCAATAAGGTGTTATGTCTGTAAGAATGCATACTATCCCTTAAAGCAATGCTGAAAAACATTCCTTAGTATCATTCTAAAAAGACTTCTAGTGTAATAGTGTGAAAAATATCAAGATTACTTGCTGTCGCATCATTAATTGCATATCATCAATCCCAAATATCTGAGCTGAAAGACCAACCATCTTGGTTTGAAAAGTTTACCAAATGCTTAGAGCAGTGGTTCTCAACCGGTGTGTCGCCAAGCACACACAAGTGTGCCGCCACACTTCCCGGGCCCCTACTGACCCAGCTGCTCCCCCTACCCCCGAGCAAGACAGGTCCTACACCCGGGCTTAAAACGCTGAAAGCCCGGGTGGAATGCGGCAGGAGTCAGCAGCACCGCATACTCTCCTCTTCCTGCCCCCCCCGCGGCCTGGAAGAGGAAGTGGTGAGCAGCGGGTGCGTGCGCGGGAAGAAGAGACCTTGCTAGTGTACTCTGCATTGGCCCGAAGAAGAGAGGTGCGGTCTGAAGAATGAGCAGCGCGGCTCAGAGAAAAACGAAGAATGTCGTCAACCCCCACGGCCGATGGAACTCCTTGCTCCGCGAGGGCTGAAAATGAAGTAGGTTTCTGCTGCCTCTAGGGTTAGAAGTGGAGGAGGCTGCTGCGGCCGCTAGTTCGGGGGGGGGGGGAGGGGGAAGTGAGTGAATGAGCAAGCATGTGTGTTTGAGATCCTGTGTGTTTGTGTGACTGAGATAGCATGTATGTGAATGATTGAGAGCCTGTATGTGTGTGATTGAGAGCTGGTTTAGGTAAGGGAGCATGTGAGTATGTGATTGAGAGCCTGTGTGTAAATGAGAGAGAGCATGTTTGTAAGCATGTGAATGAGAGTCTGTGTGAGAGAAAAGGACAGCATGTATGTGTGTGATTGAAAGCCTGTGTGTGTAAGCCTGAAAAGATAAGACAGCATGTGTGTAAATGTGTAATTAAGAGCCTATATAAGTGAGAGAGAAAAAGCATGTGTATATGTGAGTGACTGAGAGCCAGTGTGAGAGAGAGGAGAAAGTTGCAAGCAAACCATCCCCCCTCCTGCTAATTCAAAACAATCTCAGGGCACCTGGATATCAAATGTTTCCAGGTATGCAGAGCAAAACATTTTTTGTAAATTTTTCATTACTGGGTCTTTGTGTCTGCTATTTTAAAATATTTTATTGGTATCTAGAAATCTTTGAGTTTTTAATTATTGGATATTCCATTCATCTGCTGTTTTGAAATAATCTGTTCTTTTTGTTAGTATGGTTTTACTGCTACTGATTTTATATTTCTTGATTTGTTTTATAAGGATGGGTGATGTTTCTTTTTTTTCCTTTGTTGCACTGCATACAGAGACTCTGGCTTGTTGCGGTTTCCAATTCAGTTTTTGTCTGCATGCTTCTAGTTATGCGTTTTGGTCTCTTTTTATTTTTTGTTAGTTGAAGGTCAGCACATGTGATTCAGGTGAGGTTCTCTGCTGGGGTGTAGTTTCTGTGTAGGGCTCTATGGCAGCCTGACTTGGTCCGTTTTCCTAATAGGAGATGTATTGTCTTAAGACCTGGTGTAATATTTTCAGTGTTGCCTTTTCTTAGGTAAGGTGGTTACTGTTAAGTGCTGGAAATTGGTGCTGTTTTGGTGTGGGATGTTTATGCAATTTCTGTTCAGATACAATATGTATCTTTTCCTTGTGTCATTCTTAACAATAAAAATAATACTGGACCTTTATTTTTTATTTCCGCCGTAAATTGTAATGAGCAGTGTCTCACACATGTGAACGTGGTCTGTCAGGTGTGTCACGATGGGAAAAAGGTTGAGAACCATTGGCCTAGAGATTTCAGCTTACTCTGAGGCCCAGGTGGAAGGACTAGGGTAAAGACCTGCAATGCTGCTTGCACAATTAAAGGTGAATTTTCAAAACGTGTACAAGTTATCATATACGTGTGGAAATAACATGTACTCGCGCATATGCTGTTTTATAAACCTCAAACATACACATGTAAATAAGGATTCGTGTGGGGAAAAAAAAGGCACTCTAGGGCAGGGCCAACATCTACGCATCTGTTATTTTATAACACATGTAGATTTAGCAACTTGCTCGTATATTTCCACCTTTTCATTATCTGGTAGAAGTGATATTAAATTTCTTTATCGTGAAGTACTGACCCTGTGGGAGGTCTGGGTGAAATGAGGAGAGTTCTGACTGAAGAACCAGGAGAGCCTCTGTCCTGGAGAAGGATTGGGTGAACTGGTAACTTAACTATGTAATTTCACTCGTGTATATGTTAGAAAATTTGTGTTCTTGCATTTGAAAAAAGCGACTTACCTGGGGTAAGTGCTACTTAAATTTCGCGTGTAAAATCGCCACAAATATATTTTTAAAATGTAAAGTAAAAAAAAATATATACACAGCAATTCAGTGCCACTTAGCCACATAAATTGCAACTTACCAGCTATTTTTTTTATTTATTTAGATTTATATTCCGATTTTTGCCCTTTTTTCAGCGCTTCAAAGCGGATTACATTCAGGTACTGTAGGTATTTCCCTATCCCCAGAGGGCTTGCAATATAAGGGGGTCATTCTCTAAAGGGATCGCATGTGAAAAGGGACCCTTATTGACGCCAGTTCTGCGCCGGTGCAATGACTGCCGGCTTTCACAGGCCCGCCCCCCTAAGTTTGTACCTGAGGCAATGGAGGGTAAAATGACTTAAGAACATAAGAAAATGCCATACCTGCTATTAAGTTCACTTAGAGAATAGCCACTGCCATTAGCAATGGTAACATGAAATAGACTTAGGTTTTAGGTACTTGCCAGGCTCTTATGGCCTGGATTGGCCACTGTTGCAAATTTGATTATCTCACTCGTCATATTTCTTTCCAGATCATTTATAAATATATTGAAAAGTAAGGGTCCCAATACAGATCCCTGAGGCACTCCACTGTCCACTCCCTTCCACTGAGAAAATTGTCCATTTAATCCTACTCTGTTTCCTGTCTTTTAGCCAGTTTGCAATCCACGAAAGGACATCGCCACCTATCCCATGACTTTTTACTTTTCCTAGAAGCCTATCATGAGGAACTTTATCAAACGCCTTCTGAAAATCCAAGTACACTACATCTACCGGCTCACCTTTATCCACATGTTTATTAACTCCTTCAAAAAAGTGAAGCAGATTTGTGAGGCAAGACTTGCCTTGGGTAAAGCCATGCTGATTTTGTTCCATTAAACCATGCCTTTCTATATGTTCTGTGATTTTGATGTTTAGAACACTTTCCACTATTTTTCCTGGCACTGAAGTCAGGCTAACCGGCCTGTAGTTTCCCGGATCGCCCCTGGAGCCATTTTAAATATTGGGGTTACATTTTCTATCCTCCAGTCTTCAGGTACAATGGATGATTTTAATGATAGGTTACAAATTTTTACTAATAGGTCTGAAATTTCATTTTTTAGTTCCTTCAAAACTCTGGAGTGTATACCATCCAGTCCAGGTGATTTACTACTCTTCAGTTTGTCAATCAGGTCTACCACATCTTCTAGGTTCACCGTGATTTGGTTCAGTTGATCTGAATAATCACCCATGAAAACCACCTCCATTACGGGTACCTCTCCAACATCCTCTTCAGTAAACACCGAAGCAAAGAAATCATTTAATCTTTCTGCAATGGCCTTATCTTCTCTAAATGCCCCTTTAACCCCTCGATCATCTAACGGTCCAACTGACTCCCTCACAGGCGTTCTGCTTCGGATATATTTTAAAATGTTTCTACTGTGAGTTTTTGCCTCTACAGCCAACTTCTTTTCAAATTCTCTCTTAGCCTGTCTTATCAATGTCTTACATTTAACTTGCCAATGTTTATGCTTTATCCTATTTTCTTCTGTTTGATCCTTCTTCCAATTTTTGAATGAAGATCTTTTGGCTAAAATAGCTTCTTTCACCTCCTCTTTTAACCATGCCGGTAATCGTTTTGCCTTCTTTCCACCTTTCTTAATGTGTGGAATACAACTGGACTGTGCTTCTAGAATGGTATTTTTTAACAATGACCGCGCCTCTTGGACATTTTTTACTTTTGTAGCTGCTCCTTTCAGTTTTTTTCTAACAATTTTTCTCATTTTATCAAAGTTTCCCTTTTGAAAGTTTAGCACGAGAGCCGTAGATTTGCACACTGTTCCTCTTCCAGTCATTAAATCAAATTTGATCATATTATGATCACTATTGCTAAGCGGCCCCACCACCGTTACCTCTCTCACCAAGTCCTGTGCTCCACTGAGAATTAGATCTAAAATTGCTCCCTCTCTCGTTGGTTCCTGAACCAATTGCTCCATAAAGCTATCATTTATTCCATCCAGGAACGTTATCTCTCTAGCGTGTCCCGATGATACATTTACCCAGTCAATATTGGGGTAATTGAAGTCTCCCATTATTACCGCACTACCAATTTGGTTAGCTTCCCTAATTTCTCTTAGCATTTCACTGTCCGTCTCACCATCTTGACCAGGTGGATGGTAGTATACTCCTATCACTATAGTCTTCCTCAACACACAAGGGATTTCTACCCATAAAGATTCAATTCAATAGCATGGGATCTTCTAGGTGTTTGGGTAATTGCCAGGTTCTTGTGGCCTGGTTTGGCCTCTGTTGGAAACAGGATGCTGGGCTTGATGGACCCTTGGTCTGACCCAGCATGGCAATTTCTTATGTTCTTATGTTGTTATGTTTTGTATTTAGTCTCATGCAGGATGTTTATCCTGTTGGACTCTATGCCATCCCGGACATAAAGCGCCACACCTTCTCCCAGGTACTCCTCTCTGTCATTGTGATATAATTTGTACCCCGGTATAGCACTGTCCCATTAAATCTATGTCATTCACTGCTATACATTCTGATTCTCCCATCTTACTTCTTAGACTTCTGGCATTAGCATACAAACATTTCAAGGTTTGTTTTTTGTTTGTATTTTCATTCTGCTTTTTAATTGATAGGGATAAGTTAGAATTTTTTAACTCAGGTGAGTTTTTAGTTACAGGCACTTGGACTAATTTTCTAATTATTGGAACCTCACTGTCGGGATGCCCTAATTCTAATGTATCATTATCATCCTTTGCAGATACCTTTCTCCGAACCATGCACTGCTGAGCGACTGTCAGCTTTCCCCTTAGAGCAGCTTTTAAACTAGAACAATCTCCTTTTTAAAGGTTAGCGCCAGCAGTCTGGTTCCATCCTTGTTAAGGTGGAGCCCATCCCTTCGGAAGAGACTCCCCCTTCCCCAAAAGGTTCCCCAGTTCCTAACAAAACTGAATCCTTCTTCCTTGCACCATCATCTCATCCACGCATTGAGACTCCGGAGCTCTGCCTGCCTCTGGTGACCTGCGCATGGAACAGGGAGCATCATTAGTATCCTTTGAAGATATCTTTCTCCGAACCATGTGCTGCTGAGCAACTGTCAGCTTTCCCCTTTGTTCCCCCTTGTTTCGAGAATGCTACCCTGGAGGTTCTGGATTTAAGCTTTCTACCTAAGAGCCTAAATTTGGCTTCCAGAACCTCCCTCCCACATTTTCCTACCGTGTTTCCCCGAAAATAAGACAGCGTCTTACTTTCTTTTTACCCCCAAAAGTCCCACTATGTCTTACTTTCAGGGTATGTCTTATATTGGAAAAAAAGTCGAATTTGGTTTTAACCATAAAATAAATATTTATTTACAACCTGAACAGTATGGTATTCACCACAAAACAGTTTTATAAAAGCAAGTGCCAAAAAAGTCTTGTTACAACCGTATCATGACGGTATTTCCATGTATAACATGTAAAACAATGAAAAACGGTAAGAACGAACAGTTTGAATATGTTATACTGGCAGATAAAACAGATTTATTTTATGATAACCATGTCATCAACTTCAGGAACATCATCATAAACATCCACACTCTGAGGTTCCTGTAGATTTTCTTGGGACTCTCGGGACTCCATTTCTTGCTGAATCATTGGCCCATATCTCTCATGGGTAGCAACGGCACTGTCCTGAAATGAGCAGGTCTTGTCCAGGTAGCCAGCTCGCAGTGCATTTGCGACGCAGGTGTCAGTGATCTTATCCCATGAATTCTTCACCCAGTTCACAATTTCTGGCAGTTTGGGCTTCACAAAGTTCCCACGTACATTTCTCTCCATTCGGTTTTCAATGTAGTCATTGATTTCCGCACGCAGATAGTCCTTGAACGGCTTGTTAATGGCGATATCCAGAGTCTGGAGATAAGGCGTCATCCCTGCGGGAATCATGATTTGGTCGATTCTTCGCTCATGAAGGAAGTTTTTCATGTTTTTGGCGCGGTGTGTGCTGGCTGCATCCCAGATCAGCATCCCTTTTTTGTTTCCTCGCATAACAAGCGGCAGCATTACATCAAGCCACTTCCTTATAACATCTTGTGTGGCCCAGGCCTTTTCAGTTTCCAGCACATAAATGCCAGAAACCCGCTCAATCTTGTCCTTCTTGCCCTTTGCAATGAGTAGCGGTGTTACTTTAGTGCCATCCAGACGAATCGCCAAAATGCAGGTGACACGTGCACTTTCATAAGCGGTGGAGGGAACGTACACTGAGGAGGCACCTCGTTGATCAATGGTGGTTTGAGCTGCTTGGCCCATGAACACGGCAGTTTCATCCATGGCGATCATGTTGCAAAGACTGTACTTAGGGAAGTCAATGTCATCCACAAACTTCTTGTAGGCAAATGCACGTTTAACAATCTCAGCATCTTCCAGCCTAAAGAGGGTTGTGGATCTTCTCAAAGACAGGTCATTGCGTTCAAGAAAGCTATCCACCCAGTGCTGTGATGCCTTGAATTGTTCAGGGGAAATGTCAAACTGTGGTGCCACTGCAAGGGCATACTCCTGAATCTGAGCCCTGGTCACCACCAATGTCTTTGCTCTCCTGTCTGCAACCCACTCAGAGACCAGGCTTTCCAGCTCTGTATACATTGGTTGTCGACCACATCCAATCTTGCGCTTTTTAGCCATTCCGCTCTCCACTTTTTCACTCAGGTTAGTGTATTCTGCACGCCATTTTTGGACCAATCGGTGATCCAACATTTTCTCCTTGCAGAACTCCATTACATTTTTACCCAAAGATTCTTCGACAATCGCTTTTTTATACTCCACGGTGTAGCTCTTCCTTTTACCACTGGAACCGGAAGCGCTCATGTCTAGGGGCAAAAATATAGCGTACGGTAAAAGCACTGCTTATGGTTCCATATCACAGTCTCCCATAGGGTTACAGCCTCATACAGTATCCCAAACAGGGATACGGTAGTACCGTATATGTGTTATGCGAACAGGGGACATAGGCAATATACCTCTCTATCCTGTGTCTTCGCAGACAGCGCGATATCAGTGCGGGAGATCGCGCGGGGCACATCCAATGAGAGCTGCCGGAGACACATGACGCTATGTCTCTCCTGTGTCTTCGCAGACAGCGTGATATCAGTGCGGGAGATCGCGCGGGGCACATCCAATGAGAGCTGCCGGAGACACATGACGCTATGTCTCTGACAGCTCTCATTGGCTGTGCCCATGTGACCTCCTGCTCTGCTACACAATTGGTCGATCCAGTATCGTCCGGTCGAAGATTGCCCGTCTGTAACGTGCTCGTAGCGCACAATTCGGGGGCGCAAGACAATTCAGCGATACAGTCACCAGTTTCGCGCGTCCGTAGCGCTTCTTAAAACAGACGCGTAACCCTTCCCGCACCCGGCATGTAAATGAACGAATTAGCTGTATAATGAAGGAATTAGCTATTCCCCTCCGATACCGTAACGCGCGCTCATGTTCTCTCATTAGTAACGCACTGTTTTGCCGCGGCCGTAACGTCTTAGTTTACCGCCTCCCCCTAGTAGGAGTTAGGACTGTGAGTCTACCGGTAGTACGGTAACAAATCCATCGACACCGCTTAAGACACTCAAAAACAATAAAACACAATTAAAAAAAAAAGCGATACAGAGATGATCGAGAAAATATAATGATGCACATCCTGTCAGAAAAAAAAATAAAAATTTTTAAATACCTGTCGGAGGGCCGCGTGGGTCCAGGCGGCCGGCGGGAGCCGGGTGGTCGCGTGTTAAATCTAGGCCGCGGGCGGGTGGGCGCTTGTTCCAGGCGGCGGGTGGACGCGCGTTAGTTCGAGACGGCCGGCGGGCGGCGGGTGGTCGCGTGTTAAATCTAGGCCGGGTCGCACAGGCGCGCATTCATTCACTGACGGTGGGGGCTGCGATTCGGCGCTCAAGGCAGTCACATGCCGTGATGTCACAGCATGTGACTGCCTTGAGCGCCGAAAGCAGCCGGCGCCGGCAGCGGCAGCGGCGAAAGCAGCCGGCTCCTCCGCCTGGATGAATGAATTCATTCACTGCCGCAGCCCCCACCGGCAGCCCCCACCGCCGAATCGCAGGGGTCGCACAGGCGCTGTGGGCCTGTGCGTGCATTCATTCACTGCCGGTGGGGGCTGCCGAGGCAGCCCCCACCGGCAGTGAATGAATGCGCGCCTGTGCGACCCGGCCTAGATTTAACACGCGACCACCCGCCGGCCGTCTCGAACTAACGCGCGTCCACCCGCCGCCGCCTGGAACAAGCGCCCACCCGCCCGCGGCACTGTTTCTACCGCGGCCTTACTGGATCGACCTGTCAATGAAGCCGGCGCCACCGTCCTCCTCCGCGCTATGCCGTGGCTACCTTTTACTTTACTACGTCTTACTTTCGGGGGATGTGTTACATTAGCCGACCCCCCTAAAATTCCCACTACGTCTTACTATCAGGGGTGTCTTACTATCGGGGAAACACGGTATGTCGTTGGTGCCCACATGTACCACTTGCCCAAGGTCACAAGGAGCGACAGTGGGACTCAAACCCTGGACTCCTGGTTCATAGCCCACTGCTCTAACCACTAGGCTACTCCTCCACTCCAGCAGCATTTTTAAAGATGTCTGTCTTACTTAGCCAGATAGTAGTTTTAAAGACATATCCAGCTAACTTGAATATCTTTTCATGTTTAAAAAATAAATGCATGCGAATGTTGCAGGGAAGAATTCCGCATATTTTATAACTTGCATGTACGTGATATATGAGCGTTATAAAGTAATTGGGTAGAACTGCGTGCGACCATCTACCTGCGTACGTGGGAGGATGCACATTTCTTTTAAGCATATCCTCCGTGTGAGCACTATTATTTTGTAGAAGATTTTTCCTAATGCCAGATTCTTTGGGCAAAATTTACATAAGCTCAAAGCTATGCCAAAAAGTTTTTTTTTGTTTTTTTTTTAATTTTTTTTACAGTGTTTTCTTTCTACAGTGCTGTAAATAGCATGATTCCTGTGTGAACCTTATAATGTCAAAAATCAACATGGATAATATATGCAAAACACTGTGCTCTGCCATTCCCAAATCCTTAAATCTGACCCTGATTCTTCTAGTGCCTTTCAGCAGGATTTCCATTTTTAATATGTATTTAATTTAAAGAGAACTGGTGACTGCTTGTTCTGTTTTTACATGATGCTGTTTCTCTAGTATTTGCATGGATTTATTTTCTGTAGAATGCCATTGAGTTTTTATGCTATTTTTTCATTCTTGTCTTCACTTTATAGTAGTTTTGCCTTGTTAACACTAATGAGCTCACTATTGCTATTCTAGTGCCTTCTGTGCTGCTTCTTACTATATGCTGGTTTTACCTATTTGCTTTCAGTCCCTAATGAAGCATTCCAACATATCCTGTTTTGCTGTGCATAAAAAAGATAACTGCTTTAGTTTTGAAAACTAGATTGTAGTTAATCTGAACTATATATTTCTAAACTGATTTTTGAGTGATATACCTCCAAATGCATAGAATAACAATGTTGGATTGAGCTGAAACTGTTAAAAATCCATTTTTGGCATAAGTGTATTTATAATCAGAATAATGATAATGTGTATGATGTGCACATGGCAATCAGAGAGGCTAATCAATGGTAATCACTTTCAGCAAGGCACTCAGCAACCATTACAGAAAAACAAGGATTGTCTGCCAACTGTCTGAATTTTAAAGAGGTATCAGTCCTGTTTTCCAGCTTCTGAAGTTTTTCAGACTACTTTACCTGTTTTCCAGGTACAGGCCCTTCTAGGGCTACTGAGGACTGTGTACACATCTTACTTATACACACATGAAGATTTGATTGGGCATGACCTTCAAATGCAGGAGAAATTGAAGAGGGAAAGAAAGTAAGCAAAGGAAAAAGGCAGAGATAGTCAAGAGAAGACTCTAGATTGCAAGTGCTCTTCTGAAGCATCCCTCTCTGTCTAGTCCTGGAAGATGAGCTTTCAAAGCTGCAAAGTGCTTTTCCTTGATTTGGAGGCTTAACTCTTAACCTTTCCAAGATTTTTTGCCCACTGTCAGAGATTTTTTACACCTCACTTGAAATCAGCAGCTCTCCGGAGAGTTGGAGGCAGCTGAACTTTACTCATACTCATCAAAAGTTGCATTTGTGGTTCATGGAGGAACCCACTCCTTCATAATCTGTATCTACCCTAGCAATTACTGTACATTATCTGAGACTTTTCTGGGTAGCAAAGCTAAAGAAGGGCATATTTGTTTGTTCTGGGCTTGTTGAATGCTCAGAAATGTGATCATTGACACAGTATCTTCGTGACAAGATGAAATTAGAATTCATACAACTCATGCCAACCCATTTGTGTTATATAATTAAATGCCTCAGCTAGATTGGAAGTCTGAAGACCAAATTACTTTAACCTTCTAAAACCTGAAATTGTAAGACAATGCATGCACTGAAGGGCATTCCTTCTATGTAAGAATGAATCTGCATTGTAAGTTCTCCTACACCATTTTTAACTGTTCCATGTTGCAGCTGACTAATATTAAGAAAAAGTGAAGCTTATGTGGACAATGACCATGGTACTACAGTACACATTCTATCAACCAGATCTGCCATAGGTAAGGTGGCAATGCTCAGTGTGGATACTGGTGCTAGCTTTGGCTCTAGAAATAATGAACCAGTTATCTGGGCTGACATGCGTCTTATATGATACCTTTAGAAGCTCACTGGTACTTGACCTTATTAGTTTGCGCTCACCCTTTATGCTGCAGCATGTTCGTAAGGTCGCAAGCTTCTATTTAATGATAGTCTATCTAGTAGTGAGCTGTATCATGTAAAGGAGCATTGAACTACCACTGTGGAGCATTATGATCTGCTTACACTGCAGGATCAACCCTCGTGAAATGTCTACTGGTGCAGCCAGTCGAAAAGCAAGAATACGTTTTTTTTTGGTTTTTTTTTTTTAATTATTCAGCAATGCCAATGAGAATATTTTCTGGTGCAACCAAGCAAAAAATACAACACTCCTGTCTTTTGTCCATGATGGAAGTGGAATAGATCCATGCCAACAATTCTTTTGGCTTTAGAGGACATTTATCAATTAAGGCTTGTTAGTGAAGTTCATCATTTTCACTTTTTGTTGCACATTTCATTCAAATGGGATTCCTTAGAGCACTTTCTATGTGCAGCAAATGAAAACAGTCATTGTTGGAATGTCTGATATTCTTTGGAGCATGTGCTATGTAATAACAAAGTTCTAGTAGTCTTATTAGTCCTAAAGAAAACTGGAATTTTTGTAATCTGTGGTGCCTTTTATTGGATCAACAAAAAAGATATGTTTTCAAGATATATTTGAAGAAGAGACCCTTACTTTTCAATATATTTATAAATGATCTGGAAAGAAATACGAGTGAGGTAATCAAATTTGCAGATGATACAAAATTGTTCAGAGTAGTTAAATCACAAGCTGATTGTGATAAATTGCAGAAAGACCACGTGAGCCTGAAAATTGAGCATCGAAATGGCAGATGAAATTTAATGTGGATAAGTGCAAGGCGATGCGTATAGGGAAAAATAACCCATGCCATAGTTACACAATGTTAGGTTCTATATTAGGTGCTACTACCCAAGAAAGAGATCTAGGCGTCATAGTGGATAACACATTGAAATCGTCGGTTCAGTGTGCTGCGGCAGTCAAAAAAGCAAACAGAATGTTGGGAATTATTAGAAAGGGAATGGTGAATAAAACGGAAAATGTCATAATGCCTCTGTATTACTCCATAGTGAGACTGCACCTTGAATACTGTGTACAATTCTGGTCGCCGCATCTCAAAAAAGATATAATTGTGATGGAGAAGGTACAGAGAAGGGCTACCAAAATAAGGGGAATGGAACAGCTCCCCTATGAGGAAAGACTAAAGAGGTTAGGACTTTTCAGCTTGGAGAAGAGACGGCTGAGGGGGGATATGTTTAAAATCATGAGAGGTCTAGAACAGGTAGATGTGAATCGGTTATTTACTCTTTCGGTTAATAGAAAGACTAGGGGGCACTCCATGAAGTTAGCATGTGGCACATTTAAAACTAATCAGAGAAAGTTTTTTCTCACAGGACAAGCAGGATGGTTGTCCTCACAAATGGGTGACATCGAGGATGGAGCCCACCACGGAAAACTTTTGTCAAAGTTTAAACAGAACTTTGACTGGCCCCTACTGGGCATGCCCAGCAAGGCACTGACCCTGCAGCCAGCAGGGGTCTCCCTTCAGTCTTCTTTTTTCCGCGCAGCAGTTGCCACGCGGTGAAAGGAGCTCTCTTACCACGTTCCTGACAGGAATTCGGTATTTTTCTATCCGAAGAAAATTTGCCCCTCAGGGGTCTCCCTTCGACAAATTTTTGTCACTTTCGCGGAAACCGGTAAGTTTTTTCCCTTTTTTAATCGGCGGCCGTCGATTTTGGCCCTTGAGGCCTGTGGGAACTTACTGAGCCCGCGACTAAATTTGGCCTTAAGCCATGGCGACGGGGTTCCGTCGATGTCCGGATTGTACCCGGACCATGTCCATCACTGACCCCCATAGGGTTTGTGTTTTATGTTTGGGTAGTGAGCATGATGTCCTGACTTGCACCAAATGTGCCTTAATGACACCTAAGGGTCGCAAGGCCAGGATGGAGAAGATGGGGCTCCTCTTCCATGCACCCACCCCAACGCCATCGATAGCATCGACGTCATCGGAACCGGCACCGTCGAAGTTGCACCACCATCGCCAACCCGCCGGTGACCGTCCACCATCGATGACTTCTCGGCCGTCGACTCCTGTCCCCTCCCCGGATGACCGAGGAGATCGGAAGGATAAGCATCGCCATCGACGGCACAAGTCTCGGCCCGTCGAGGATCCGCAACCATCGACCTCTGAACAGGCCGAGCCACCGAAGAAAAAGCCTCGGTCGGACCTGGCACCGTCCACGTCTCGTTCGCAGGCACCGAGGAAACCCTCACCCTCCCGGGGTGCGGGGGCCGTGATCCCACCGGTTACGGTGGTCCCTCCGGCCCTGCCTCAGCCTCCCTCTCCCGTCGAGCCGGGTATGCTTACCCCTGGTCTCCGGGCAGAACTGGACCGGCTGGTCCAGGAGGCCATCGAGAATGCGATGCGAAGATTCCAGCCTCCACCGGCACCGCCTCCGGCACCGATTCCGGCACCGCCTCAGGCACCGACCTCAGCACCGACTCTGCCACCGAGGATGGAACCGACCACCGAGCCTATAGTGGAAGCGTTGGCACCGATACTAAATCGTATGGAGGCACTTATGCGCGCCCTTCCATCGGTGATTTCATTAGCACCGACTACACCATCATCTCCGGAAGGACATTCATCGACAGGAGAAACACCGTTCCGGATTCCTCCGTCCGGTGTCGTTCCATCGGTGCCTTCACATACCTTTCCACCGATTTATCCTTCGGCTCCATCGATTCCAAGATCGGCACCGATTCCATCGGTGGCCCCGAAGCCCTCGATGCCGTTCACTGTTCCGCTTGCAGCACCGGTTCCATCGATGCCTTTGGATCCTCTACCAGGTCCTTCAGGACAGCAAACCTTACATGATCCTTATGATACCTGGGGTGATGATTCATCTTCAGATACAGATTTACCATCCCCACCATCTCCTACAGAGAGTAGAAAACGATCTCCTCCTGAAGATCTCTCCTTTATAAATTTTGTAAAGGAGATGTCAGAAGTTGTGCCTTTTCAGCTGCAATCTGAGACCGATGACAGGCACCAAATGATGGAGCTGCTCCAATTTCTGGATGCCCCCAAGATCATCGCTTCCATCCCCATTCACCAAGTATTTCTGGATCTTTTAAAGAAAAACTGGGAATCACCTTCATCTGTGTCACCAGTCAATAAAAAAGCTGACTCAACCTACCTCGTTCAGTCAGCACCAGGATTTCAGAAGTCTCAACTGGATCATCGCTCTGTTGTAGTTGAGTCTGCGCAAAAGAAAGCCAAGCGTTTAAAGCCACACTCTTCCACTCCCCCTATCAAGGACAACCAATTTCTTGATAGTGTGGGAAGGAAAGTGTATCATGGGGCTATGTTGATATCTCGTATAGCTTCATACCAACTTTATATGACTCAGTACAACAGAGCTATCCTTAAACAAATGCAGGACTACGCTGACACCTTACCGGACCAATACCAGCCACAGCTTCAAGCCCTCCTTCACAAAGGATTTGAAGCTGGAAAGCACGAGATCCGAACGGCCTACGATATCTTCGATGCTTCCACGAAAGTCTCAGCTACTGCCATCTCAGCCAGACGTTGGGCTTGGTTAAAATCATCCAACCTTCGCCCAGAGGTTCAGGATCGTCTAGCCGATTTACCCTGCTTAGGGGATAATCTGTTCGGAGAACAGATTCAACAAATTGTGGCGGAATTGAAGGATCACCACGAGACGTTGAAACAACTTTCGTCTGTTCCATCTGAGGTATCCTCCAAACCACCACCTAAGAAGGACTCCAAAAAGTCATTCTTTCGGCCACGTCGTTATTACCCTCCGTCGACTAGGCCTCGTCCGGCTCGATCCTCCACCAGACCTCAGCCACGCCAACCTCGGAAACAAAGACCTGCTGTAGCCCCACCCCCCGGGCCTGCGGCAGGCCTTTGACTTCCCGACTCGGAGCACATGCCATATCCCACTCCCCCACATCCCTGTAGGGGGTCGTCTGTGCCACTTTCTACAGCATTGGATACGGATTACCTCAGACCAGTGGGTGCTGGCGATTATCGCACAGGGTTACCACCTCAATTTCATAACTCTTCCGGCAGACTCCCCGCCGCTTCAAGCGTGGAGTCTATCCAGCCATTTGGCTCAATTACAACAGGAAGTATCTCTTCTTCTGCAATCAAATGCTATAGAACTCGTTCCTCCCTCTCAACGAGGCAAGGGATTCTATTCCAGATACTTCCTAATTCCAAAGAAATCAGGAGGGCTACGTCCAATTTTAGACCTTCGAGCCCTCAACAAGTATCTGCAAAAAGAAAAGTTCAAGATGGTAACCCTGGGCACGTTACTCCCTCTGCTGCAGAAAGGGGATTGGCTATGCTCCCTCGACCTCAAGGAAGCTTATACCCATATTGCGATAACACAATCCCATCGCAAATATCTGCGGTTTCTCGTAGGCCGCGACCATTATCAATACCGAGTACTGCCTTTCGGTCTGGCATCTGCTCCACGGGTCTTCACCAAATGCCTCGTAGTTGTAGCAGCATTCCTCAGGAAGGAAGGTGTCCACGTATACCCCTATCTGGACGACTGGCTGATCAGGGCCTCCACCCCTCAGATTGCCCGGTCCTCCCTACAATTGACAATCAACACACTCCTTTCCTTAGGGTTTCTTGTCAATTACGAGAAATCTTGCTTCGTCCCATCTCAAACCTTATCTTTCATTGGGGCAAACTTGGACACCTTACAGGCAAAGGCCTACCTTCCGCTACAACGGGTCCAAACTCTCATGTCCCTAGCTCACCAGCTCCAGTCTCAAGACACTGCCACAGCTCGCCAATTCCTAGTTCTCCTAGGACACATGGCATCCTCGGTTCAAGTCACTCCCATGACCAGACTAGCCATGAGGGTAACACAATGGACTCTACGACAACAATGGATTCAAGCTTTTCAGCCTCTGTCCTCCATAATCACAGTCACACAAGCGCTGCGCCTATCCTTAACCTGGTGGACGACTCAGGTCAACCTCCTTCAGGGCTTACCCTTTCTTCCACCGGATCCACAAGTTATCCTAACCACCGACGCTTCCCACATCGGTTGGGGGGCCCATGTGGACAATTTTCAAACCCAAGGGTTATGGTCCAACGAGGAAGCCGAACACCAGATCAATTTCCTGGAACTTCGAGCAATCCGCTATGCGCTCCGCACTTTCAAAGATCATCTCTTTCATCAGATAATCTTAATCCAGACGGACAACCAAGTGGCCATGTGGTACATAAACAAGCAGGGAGGCACAGGCTCCTTCCTTCTGTGTCAGGAAGCTGCGCAGATCTGGGCGGAAGCCCTCTCCCACTCTATGTACCTCAGGGCCACTTACCTGCCGGGAGTAGACAATGTATTGGCAGACCGGCTGAGCCGTGTCTTCCGACCGCACGAGTGGTCACTCGATCCTCTGGTAGCGACCTCTCTGTTTCACAAGTGGGGTTCTCCCCGCATAGACCTCTTTGCGTCCCCTCAGAACCACAAAGTGGACGATTACTGCTCTCTCATTCGGAGCCAGAACTCTCGGCCGAGGGATGCATTCTCCCTCAAGTGGACAACCGGTCTGCTCTATGCATTCCCTCCACTTCCTCTTGTGTCAAAGACTCTCGTGAAGCTACGCCAGGACGGAGGAACCATGATCCTGATAGCACCTTACTGGCCACGCCAAGTATGGTTTCCAATACTCCAGGATCTCTCCATCCGCAGGCACATTCCTCTGGGAAAGGACCCGCATCTGCTCACTCAAAACGACGGATGCCTCCTCCATCCCAACCTCCAAGCCTTGTCCCTGACGGCATGGATGTTGAAAGGTTAGTCCTTCAGCCTTTCAACCTTTCAGATTCCGTTTCTCGAGTCCTGATAGCTTCACGAAAGCCTTCCACAAGAAAGTCTTACTCATACAAATGGAAAAGGTACACATCATGGTGCACTTCTCAGTCCCTTGATCCCCTTTCCTGTCCAATTTCCAAATTCTTGGACTATTTATGGCATCTCTCTGAATCAGGTCTTAAAACCTCTTCTATTAGGATGCATGTCAGTGCGGTAGCCGCCTTCCATAAAGGTGTACAGGGTGTCCCTATTTCAGTACAACCCCTAGTAACACGTTTTCTTAAAGGCTTGCTCCATCTGAAGCCACCCTTACGGCCTCCGGCCCCATCCTGGGACCTTAATCTGGTTCTTGGTCGTCTAATGAAACCTCCTTTCGAACCTCTGCACTCCTGTGAGTTAAAGTATCTCACATGGAAAGTGTTATTCCTTTTGGCTATCACTTCAGCTCGCAGGGTTAGTGAATTACAGGCCCTAGTTACCTATCCGCCTTACACTAAACTCCTGCAGGACCGGGCGGTACTCCGCACTCACCCTAAATTTTTACCTAAGGTAGTTTCTGAGTTTCATATCAATCAATCCATCATACTACCTATCTTTTTTCCCAGGCCCCACTCCAACTCTGGAGAACAGACCCTGCATACCCTAGACTGTAAACGAGCTCTAGCCTTTTACCTAGACCGTACAGTTTCTCACAGGAAGAGCACTCAATTATTCGTCTCTTTCCATCCTAACAAGTTAGGACAACCTGTGGGTAAGCAGGCTCTTTCCTCCTGGTTGGCGGACTGCATTTCTTTCTGCTATGAGCAGGCTGGCATTCCTTTCCAAGACCGTGTCAAAGCACACTCTGTGAGGGCCATGGCGACGTCAGTGGCACACCTTCGATCGGTGCCGCTTCCTGACATCTGCAGGGCTGCAACCTGGAGTTCTCTCCATACCTTTGCAGCCCACTATTGTTTGGACAAAGCTGGAAGACAGGACTCCATCTTCGGCCAATCTGTCTTGCGTAACCTTTTTCCAACCTGATGTACCAACACCCTTCCACCTTCCCGGTAGGGTGCGGATGCCCTTTCCCAAATTCCACCCCACTTGTACTGCCTGTTGCACGTCGTTGGGTGCATTTGGTGCAAGTCAGGACATCCTCAGCTCGGTACTCACCCATTTGTGAGGACAACCATCCTGCTTGTCCTGTGAGAAAGCAAATGTTGCTTACCTGATGTAACAGGTGTTCTCACAGGACAGCAGGATGTTAGTCCTCACGAAACCCGCCCGCCACCCCGCGGTGTTGGGTTCGTTTTGTTTTTACTTTCTAGGCACTGCCTGTAGCTTTGAAAATCAGACTGAAGGGAGACCCCTGCTGGCTGCAGGGTCAGTGCCTTGCTGGGCATGCCCAGTAGGGGCCAGTCAAAGTTCTGTTTAAACTTTGACAAAAGTTTTCCGTGGTGGGCTCCATCCTCGATGTCACCCATTTGTGAGGACTAACATCCTGCTGTCCTGTGAGAACACCTGTTACATCAGGTAAGCAACATTTGCTTTTTCACTCAATGCACAATTAAACTCTGGAATTTGTTGCCAGAGGATGTGGTTAGTGCAGTTAGTATAGCTGTGTTTAAAAAAGGATTGGATAAGTTCTTGGAGAAATCCATTACCTGCTATTAATTAAGTTGATTTAGAAATTAGCCACTGCTATTACTAGCAACGGTAACATGGAATAGACTTTTTTGGGTACTTACTAGGTTCTAATGGCTTGGATTGGCCACTGTTGGAAACAGGATGCTGGGCTTGATGGACCCTTGGTCTGACCCAGTATGGCATGTTCTTTCCTATATATCTCAAACTCATGTGCTACATTATGTCTTATGTTTTTCCTGTAACGTATTGCAGCCTACAGATATTCAGGTAAATTGCACAATAGTATTGCAGTTGTGAAAATAAGTTATTCAAAGTAACAGGAGTAATCATTCTTATTACAGTAATAAGGTACAAGAATTGAAGAACTGTTGCCACCTGCTAACTTATAACATTTGCTCAGTGGATTAATTGTCTTGATTTATTGAGGGACCTTATAACATTCCTTAGTATGAATCCAACAGCTTTCAAATTTCTCCCTCTTCTAGCATGGAGTGTGGGTTTTATTTTTTTGCCTGGCAGTTTTTCCTTGCTCCTTTGGCCTTCCAACTCCATCTGAGCAGGCCTCCATTGGGCTACAGTATGAACAGCCTTAATTCACAACTGCCTGCGATTTTTCCCATATTTTTAATATCTTCCTCCCAATTCAACTTGGCCATCAGTGACAGTCCTCTGCCAAAAGCCACAATCGGTGGTGTCCTCCAGAACCAGGTTAACATTAACCATAAGTCTGGCTACTAAGTGTTGCCATTGAGCAATGATTCAGAATCCCTCTTCCTCAGGGACTGTAAATACTGCCTCTGCATCATCCCCATCCAGCCTGGGGAATGGAAGAATTGACCCAGGAATTGGACGCAGGTTCTCGACACGTGAATGCATAGCACTTGCTGCTGAGCCTTTGAACAAGTCACTAGCTTGGCATCTTTAACATCCATGGAATAGTCAGGAAATCAATCTCTACTAAAGAATGGAATGGTTTCAACAATGCTCACAATCTTGCCTAAAAATATACTCCATTGAGAGACCATAATTAAATTTTAAGTTATAACCATCAGTAAAATTACTCTGATATAATTAGATACAGTAACTCAAATGCTGTGTTCTTTAATTGCAATAATTTGTTTCTTTGCATATTTTACTTTCTATGCACATCAGTCTTTGAGATTTGTGGAGTATGTCACCATGAAAAAATAGTAATGTTTATGGAAAAGAGCAGGATTGATGGTCACATTTTGGGAAACAAAATCTGAGCTCTTTGAGCTGGGAGAGTCTTATGATTGGGAACAGTTCATCATCCACCAGGCTACAGTCATGATTATAGCAGTGTGCAAATCACTTTGTAGTACTATATTAGTTTATGAGAAATAGACAGTTATTAATTTTACCAACTAATTAAACATCTATCATATACACAAACATAAGTGCATATATATATATTTTTTTCTTAGCATTCAGACAGCGGAGATAGAGCAAAGCTGACGTCACGGTATATATATCCCTGTACTGACATCAGCCCGCCAGTATTCTCCATCTTCAGCAGATGGTGGACGTGCATCTCCCTACTGGGCATTGCTTAAAAAAACAAAAAAAATTAAAAGGAGAAAAGGAAATTAATTCGCCCTGCTCTCCTGTGGTGATACCTTATGGGTCCCTACCTCAGTCAAGTTTTCCTGAGATGATATCTCTGAATCCCTCCCTTAGTAGAGTGCCTCGGTTCGGTAGCTGGTTTTCGGCATGGATTTAGCTGCAGAGAGAGGAACACCATCTCAGCCTAGTGTTCCCTTTAACTTGTGTTGGTTCTGCTCGGAGGCTCAGGGAGGGATTTCTCCAGCTGATTTTGCTGAGCCCAGACCTTCCCAGCATGATGCGGAAATGGGACCAGAGAGGGACCTGTCGGAGGTTTCACCTGCTTTTTGGGCTCCCCTAACTGGTTCATCAGCAGGGAAAGGCAACTCAGTGGGCGTAGGACTGACTCCCCCTGGTTTTGGTATGGATCCTTCTACCTTTTCTTGGGTGGAATTTTTTCAAGGGCTGCAGCCTTTCTTTAGGCACAGTCGGCGGAGCCGGCCAAACCTAAGAGTTCAGAATTGCAGACTGCGGATTCCCGCACACATGATGCTGTGGATAAGCATTGGAATACACCTAGATCTGCTGCAGTTCGTGCTGATAAGGACCCAGAAGGCGCGAATGATGAAGGCGATCCTTACTCCCTGGAAGATTGGGAAATTCCTCTGGAATTGTAACTGTATAGAACAATGTTGCCGGGTCTGATATCCCAAACACTGAAGATGCTAAGGGTGCCGGATGATGATTTCATGTCTGAGCCAAAGAAGAATCCCATTGTAGTTTTTGTATAAATCATTATGGATGCTTTTCAAGAATTTATTGATCTTGAATGGGGCACCCTGGAAACGAAATTTAAAGGGGAGCGAGCCTTGGAAGCACTTGCGCTTTCTGAAAGTGGCTACATTGGTGTGTGCTATCACCAAGCAAATGACTCTCCATGTAGAAGAGGGAGTGGCATTGAAGGATGCGCAGGATAGGAGAATTGAGGCTATCCTTAAGCAGGCCTTGAGGCAGTGGTGTTAAATTTGCAGATAGCCTCTTGCTGCTATCTAGTGGCTCACTCTTGCTCGCTTCTCAGGAAGTTGAGTCTAGTTTGAATTCCAGGGCAGTGATGGAACCGGCAGCCACCCTTTTGGCAGTTGCGGCATGCAACCTGGTCCACACTTCTGCCTTTGGTGCTTTGGTGCTTTGGTGATAGCGGCCAGGCATCATCTATGGCTGAGGAACTGGTCGGCCAATACAATTTCAAAGTCTAATCTTATGAAATTGTCTTTTAATGGATCACTCTTGTTTGGGAGTGAGTTTAAAAAAAAATGGCCAATAAATGGGTTGAGTCCCAGGTTTCTCGGTTACCAGAGAATTAAAAGCAGGCTCCTCTGTAGGGTTTCAAATGCTTTCCACCCTACAGAAGAGCAGCTTCTCAGAGGACTTGACCTCTCATGTAGGTCTCAGTCCTTCATCCTAGGCAGACCAGACAAGAGTGCGAGCTTGAGCGGCGGTGCCCCACTGACCCCCTCAATGAGGGTGTGCTTATCCACCCCCAGGAACAGGAGATAGGTGGGTCAAGATCACGTCAGACCAGTGGGTTCTGGAGATAAGAGATGGCTGTGCTCTGAGTTTCTCGGCGTTCCTTGGAATGTTTTTGTGGTGTCTCCCTGCAGCTCTCCACAGAAGACAGGCAGTGGAATGTATGTTGTCAAGACTTCTCAGCCTGCGGGCTGTGATCCCACTGCCCATGTCACAAGAAAATATAGGCCGATATTCCATTTATTTCATTGAATTCGAGAAGGAGGGTTCCTTTCGTCCCATCCTGGATCTCAAGGGAGTCAGCCGGCTTTTGCGAGTAACTTGTTCCCACATTGGAAAACTTACACTCACTGATAATGGCAGTACAGTCAGCGGAGTTTCTTACATCTCTGGATTGTCAAAGGCATATCTACATATTCCCATCAGGCTGAAGCATCAATGGTATTCTGCGTTTCACTGTTTTGGGGCGACATCAGTTTCGAAAGCTACCTTTCGGTTTGGCCACCACGCCTAGAACTTTCTTCAAGGTCTGGCAGTGGTAGTGGCAGTGTTGAGAGAGGATGGCATTCTGGTCCATCTGTACTTAGATGATTGGCTAATTTGGGCCAAGAGCAAGAAAGAGTCTTCAGGCCTTGCGCAAGGTGATCTCCTGGCTACAGGAACTAGGTTGGGTGGCGAACTTGGCCAAGAACAATCTGCAGCCATCCCAGACACTGAACTATCTCTGTGTTCATTTTTTATATGAAGGTAAGGTAGGGTGTTCCTGCCAGAGATCCACATTCAGAAACTGATGGCACAGGTGCAGCTATTGACAGATACAACACGCCCGACAGTGTGGTCTTATCTACAGGTGCTCGGGTTGATGGCAGTCACCCTAGGGGGTGGTTCCATGGGCAAGGGCGCATATAAGTCCTCTTCAGCGCACACTGCTTGCACATTGGAGTCCACAGTCTCAGGATTACTTGTTCGGCTTCAGTTACTAGTGTAGATCAGTATCCAACTACAGTGGTGGTTGCAAGTGGGTCATCTAATGAAGCATGTTCATCTACAAACCCCAGACTGGGTAGTACTCGCAACAGATGTGAGCCTCTATGGTTGGGGGGGCTCGCCATCAGGAGTTGACAGCGCAGGGGCACTGGAGTACAGAGGCATATCTCTAGAGTATCAATCAGCTGGAAGCCCGTACCTCTGTCGGCAATTGCCATGAAGGGCACTGTCCTTTTAGAATACATTATGCACTGTACAATGCATGCCCTTTGAAAAGAACTTACAATCATGGAAAGCACAGTTGTGTGACTTGAGGGGAGCAGGGAGACAGCAGAACTGCAAGGAAGAGGGCACCTGCAGCTACAGAAGTAGGAGGAGGTAAAGGAGAAAAGTGCTAGGGTTAGACTGGGAGTTGGGGAAGAGAGGTAGAGTTGGGCCAGGGTACTGGGTGGGGGTGAGAGGGCTTACAGAGTGCTGGGTTAGGACTGGGGAGGGGTGGGGGCCAAATAACCTCCTGTAAATGTTCAGTATGTTTCAACTAGTAAAATATATCTCTCTATATTATAAGAATATTAGGGGCTCTGGGTGATCATTTCAGCACAACTGTGCATGTGCATGCTGCAATGCATGCACAGACCAGAAAATAGTGTAGGAGGACGGGCCCCAGCAGGAGAAACAAACGCTAAGCCAGCGAGACCCCAGAAACTACTTGACAGGAGGTAATTGCATACTTCAGCGGTTTTGGACAGGCGTTGAGTCAGTGATGGGGCTGGCAGAAATAGCAGGCTCCAGTGGCAGACAAAATGCAGGCAAACAAAAATTAAACTTCTACCACGGCTTTACAATGTTCCCAGTTAGTAATGGTATATGACAGCAGGCAGTCAAACAAATCCTATGGAACATGAGCCACCAGCAAACAGCTGCTCAGTGATCAAGGAAGTGGATGGAGAAATGCAGTGTGTGTCTGTGTAGGAAAGAAGCAGAGAGGGTGAAGAAGTAGACAGCAGAAAGGATAAAAAAGTGATAGTGCAAGGGGAAAAGTGTCCACACTCTTCCACCACACCCGTCCATGGTCCCCATACCCCTATCACAAGCAGCCCACAAACATACCTCTGCCCACACACTATACCATTCACTCCCTTACCCTGCCCACTCACCCCCTCTTCATACCACCACACAGCACAGAAACCTTTCCTCTGTCATCTCTCCACACACTCCCACCTCCATACAACCCCTCCATGGCCACTCACACCACACACTGCACTACTAAATGACTCTCAACACCCGCCCCACTGATACCAGTGCCACATACCACCTGTTCACTCCCTTTGTATGGTTGGGACTACTGCCCTCAACATATACCACCCAACACTGCAAATTCTGTCACACTCACTCACCCACCCACTGCACACTCACCCTTTCACATCATTGATGGTATCACTATCCACAATGCGCCATACACCACCACCTCTAAACAGCCACATTGCCACCACAAACAGTTGCAACCCTCAAACCCCACCAAATCCTAATCTCTCCCAGCAACTCAACCCCTCACACCATAAAAACATTCCCTCATACTCGCAGACCCACTGCATATACCCCTAACCACAGCCACATATTCTGTGCACATCACTGATAATCCTGTCACAACATGCACCCTCCCCACACACGCCACTGCCACACACCCTGTCACAACACTCAACCCCACCCCCACATCAACTCACCTCATCACAACACTTCCACTGCCACACACCACCCTGTCAGTCATCCATTTCCCCTTAATCCAGTGACACTATCACACTCTTCCCATACAGGCCCCCCTACCCATACACCTACACTACCACACTACAGCAAACCACAACATCACACACAAGGAAAATATATCCTCACACATTCCGCTTCAGATACCCCCACAAACCTCCACACCTCAACAATGAGCAGAATGCCTGAAACATACTGTGAGTGCACACAAACAGCCCCACAAACAAACCTGCACAGCAGCTCACACCTCTCCATAAGAACATGTGTTCAGTCACAGCACATGCATCCACTTGCAACACACAACACCACTCACATCCCACCACACCACCATGACAAATCTCTACATCTCTACACATCTTGCAGCTACTCACACTCCACAGACACCGTATTCCTCCTGCAAACACCCATCAATACAGAAGAAGAAGGGGTAAGTAAATGGAGGAGAATGAGCAAGGGAGAAGAGGAAGAGGCAAGCATGGGAAAAAATAACATTAGGTACAGAGACAAGGCTATGGGAAGGTTGAATAAATGGATAGTCCAAAGCAAACTGGAAAAGAGGCAGAAAATCAGTGGAAAGAAAAAATGTGGACCCACCCATAATACATGACCACACCCAGATGCATTGCTGCCTTCCCCTCTAACTCACCATATACACCATCAATGCACACCCACACACATACCCCACTGCCACTGCTTAACCTCCTCAATCATACATATACATCCCCAAACATTAACCCTCCATGTGAGCACACTCCCACAACTTCAAACCAAACCACCTCAAATTCCAAATGTTCATACACACCCCCATCTACTTCCCCGAAACCTCATCTCCCAACACCCCTTCACCTTTACAACCCAGACATCCTCCAAGTAACTTGCTTATTCAGCCCACACACTCCCTCACCCCACAACCATACACACAAACATAACCTATGCACACTCCCACATATAACACCTTCTCAAAGTCCCCATCCCACCACCCATATTCCTGACACCACATAAAATCCCACATCCATTCACAGCGACAGAAACCCCCACCCCTACACATAGCAATACACACACTCCCGCATACAGTAACTCATATCAGCATATCTCTGCAAAACTAATTACATCCCAACATGCCTTTTGTACCAAACACCATACACAGAGACACCAAATGTATGCAATAATGCTAAATTTTATTTTTTGCTCTAGCTCATGCACACTTTTTTGTTTAATCCACAAATATCTCTCCATTATAAAAAATATTAAGTGATCATTGCAGCGAGTCTGTCCATGCCTGAGCAGCAATGCTCTCCCAGAGCTGCTGGGGATGGGGCTATCACTGCAGACTTGAAGAGAGAGGCAGAAGCAGCGGAGCTACACAGTGGTGCCAAAGTGGGAAGGAAAAAAGACAAGTGGTGGTGCTGGCAGGGCTGGTAGTGTTCGTCAGGCCCCACTAGCAGAAAAAAGCAGTCAGGGTAAGAGGGGGGGGGGGAGGAAGGATGAGGAGTGAAGGCGCGATGAGCAGCGGGTCTGGTCTCAGGCTATTGGGGTTTTCCGGGCCCCACCAGCCAAAGGATGCAGCTCAAAGTGGAGGAGAAGGGAGAAAGAAAAAGAGAGCAATTAGATTGAGAGGGAGGGAAGGGGTGGGGCAAGGTCAGTAATGAGTCCCAGAATAAGAGATGAAGGCTGAGTAAAATGAAAGAAAAGAAGGGAAGGGGGGAAGAATTCAGACACAAATCCTCTCTTTCACAGATACCCATATCTCTCACACCACCACTGCCACCATCCTCATATACACACCACACTGTCGCCACTACCCTCCACATACATCTCACACACAGCCACTCACTCCCACACACACCTCACACAACTGCTACCACTAGCCTCCCCCACACAGCTCTCGCACACCATCGTCCCCTCATACATCTCTGACGCACCAGAAACCCTACACTGCTGCAGCCAACCCTCCTCTCTACACACACCACCACAATCGCTAACTTCCCCACACATACACACATGTACCACCACTGCCAATCTCCCCAACCATCCCCTACTATAAATTGTTTTCTCTCATTATAAAAATATTAGGGCCTCTGGGTGAGCATTGCAGTGGATCTGCACATGCGTACACATAGCAATGCTCATCCAGAGCTGAGGGAGGGGCCGCCATCACCAATATAGCAAGCCTCAGGCAGTGGGATAAGGGACTGCAGGAGCAGCACTGCAACAGCCACTGATGGTGACATTAGTGATGCCATCAACCAAAAGGTTGGTGAGATTTTCAAGGACCCACCAATGCAAGAAAAAAGATGCACATGGAAGTGGTAGAAAAGCCAATGGGGTTTCCTAGGCTCCACCAGCAAATGAAAGACAAGGCCTGGGGTGGGCTGCATGGGAGGGAGGAAGAGGAGAGCAAGGGGAGTGGGAGGGGGGTGTATGTGGAGAAGGAGAAAAGGTGAGTGAGTTGGAAGGGGGAAGTAAGAGAGTGCAGAGATGAGGGAGTGAGTGATTCAAAGAGGGGAGGGGGAAGTGAAAAGGATGACTCCCACTCACACACACACTTGGGGAGGTGGATAGGACTATAAAGTGAAGCATGCAAGGGCAGGGGGAGTGCACATACAGATACCCTCCTCCCATTTGTATCCCTACAAACCCATCCTACGCACACACATGGCGGATGGGGGTGGGTGGGAATAGGAGTTAGTGGAAGTGGGGAGAGCAAGAGATTGGGAAGTACAAGGGGGGAGAGCATGTCTCTTCTCTGTATACACACACACACACCACTTACACCAACCCTACATACACATGGATGTGGAGAGGGCAAGGGGAGACGTGTGCCACACCATCACTACATATACCACTCCCACCCGCACACCCCTTCACTGCTTTCTGACTCATACCCTGCTAAGGCTTTTCCATTTGAGCCCCCCCATGTGTAACCACCCCCATTCCTTTATCCATTTACCCTTTGACACACACATCCAAGTCATGGAATCATAAAATGCACTCTTTGAAAATGGCGTGTCATTCTGAACTTCTCTTTTTTTTTTGGGGGGGGGGGGGGGGTATCTCTTAAAGTCCATGCTCAGTCAGGGCCAAGAAAGGAAGGGCTGGAGTGGATATTCTCTAGTCCTGTCACCAAGCAGCCTTTCAGTGCTATCAGTTGCCCCAGCCAGCCAAGAACATAGAGTCCAGAGGGGAGAGCCCACCGCTGGGGTTAGCGAGTGAAGTGCCTAGAGTCACATTATTTAGCTTATAATACTGATATCATCCAAAGCTTGCTGCATTACGTAGAACTTGAGGTTGTTCTGATGTGATCATTTGAACTGATGGTCTTTTAGCAACCCAGTAGTGCCAAGAAAGCTAAACTAACAAGGTTCTCTCCCATTTTTATCTTTCTTAATCACCTGCAGACTGAGTAGTTTGCCTTGTTGAAGGTTCCAGAAAATGTAACATTTAATCCTGTTCCTTTTCCAAGGAGGTACAATGAAAAGCCATTTCTTCACTGGCCTCCCAACCCCTTTGATTAACACGGCTAGAGAGAAAGCAAAATTATGGAAATATATTTGATTTTATTGAAGGAAAATTGAATTTGTTCAAGTGGAATGCATTGAGAAGGCTTTCATTAATAGTAATCAGCATTTGCAAACAGTTTAAATAAATTATCAATTAAAACAATAATAACTGAATCTGTGAGAATGTTTGAATGGAATTCAGAATCAAAAGTAAGAGGTTGAGAAACAATTTTGCTGTGTTTAAATTTTGTATTTTTTATCTTTATCTCAAATCTGTTGCCCCTAGTTTTATGGTAATGTGACTCTGTATGTCCCATCCCATATTTAGTCACTACTGACAGTATTGGGGGTAAAGGATGCCTAAGCTGAAATTCCCGGGGCACTCAATTGCAGCTTCCATGTTATGGTGGAAAAGCAATGCCAGTGCCCATATTTCTGCAGGCAGGCCATGGGACAGTCTGCAGGAATGGCATCCACAGGCTAAACAGCTCACAGCTGCCAGGCACATTTTAGTAATGGGCACTATATTGCAGCTGGCACATGTGCCCTGTACGGTGATAGCTGGGATTGGCTTGTCACTTGGAGCTTTGAAGACTCTTTGGGCCCAGCTGGAACAGAAACCTGTGCTTAAAAGTGATTGGCAGTTGAGTGATTGTGCTCGTATTGTGAGTCGTGGTAGTCTATTAAATAAGCACTGACTGTGATCAGATCTACCGCTAGACTTTTCCTTTATAGATTTGTAATCAAACTTGCCTTACTGAAAGAGGCTAAATTTAGCCTCTCTTTCTAGTTAATAAACTGATAGAATAAATATGAATAAATGGCAGCAAGGATTTTATTTCTAAAGTAGATGACCTGCAGTGTGTGATGTTAATGGTGTTAGTAAATGCTGAGTTTTGTAGCCTGTCAGGTCTGTTTATATGAAAGAAACACTGATATAAGTGGGACTGCAGTTTCTCCTAATGTGCATCTTTTTCGGTCTGGTAGAAGAGAGCTTTAGAACCCCCCCCCCCCCCCCCCCCCCCCCCCTTAGCATCATTCAAGTAAAATGGGTTAATTTCTACGGCATACATTCAGTGAAATTCCAAAAGTGAACCATTTGTCTCCTTTAGGGTATGTCTCTGAAAAATAGCACTCATCTCCTGAAATAAAGAATCCATCTCCTCTTTGGTCACTGAGCCTTCTAAGTGCAAAGAATGTATCTTTTTCTTAAGTTATAGCATTTCCTGAAAGAAAGGATTCATCTTCCACAAGCTTAAAACTAGATTACCACAGAAGAAACGGAGAAACATGATGGCAGAAAAAGACCGTACACACCAACTAGTCAGTCGTACAATACCTACTGTTCCCTCCGAGATCTCAAATAACAGCAGTTCTGCCTCACTTTGATCAGGTGAGCACTAGAACCCACCCAGGGCAGGCCCCAGGGGCAAGTGTATCAGCACTGGGTCTTGATGATGTGGTATGTCTGAGAGAAGGGCTGTGGCAGACCACGAGCTGCTGTCCAAGGAAGGTTGCCTATTCACCCTCCTAATACAAGCTGCACGGGCACATGGATGATAGCATCCCTGTTCCACTACTTTTTCTTCATCTGGAGAGCGGGTCTGAGGTTAAGCACCCCCACTCGCCATCCATTAAGGCCATCAGTGGACCCATCTAGAAGTGTGAGCAAATGATAACACTTTAAAACAGCAATGCCACCAAAATCTTTGGTGGTAATTTCAATCCATGGAAAATTTTCTCCTCAAAGTTCTTTTGCTTTTCTCTGAGGTAGACTAGAAGTGATGCTACAAAAATCAAAGTGAACCGGCATGAGAATATTGCTGAATAAACCAAATATGGGCTTTAAAAAAAAGTCAAAGGGAATCCTGGATTTCATGGAAGCTGTCCAGTTCATTTAGGTCAGGTGATGTTTCCGTAAGATGTGTTGAGCACTCTATATGCCATACAGAAATACAGCTGAGAGTTCATCCAGGTCAGACTACACACATTGTAGATGCCATTTCATGCTCTGACATTTGGTGAAAAATAGCAGTGGACTCCTTGAAATTTGAAGTAACACTCTTACTATGTGTTGTGAATGAGCAGATGTGATGCAATGATTACCTGTAACCCATAACATTCTTATAATCTAGAGAGAAATATTTAAATCAAAAGTATGTCCTATGGATTGTGGACATGGTCCAGCATTGTTGGAAAGTGAGGAGGAGAATGGTATGTTTTTCTTCTACAAATGTAGTCTTTTTCCATCATTTACTATTTCTTCCTACCCAGCATCACTTTCAGCTGATTAGCGCACCAGAATTACTTCAGATGCAGATGTGTCAAAACAGCAACATGTCGGTTAATCCAGTTAATGGCTGTGCTTCTGGAAACTGACATGCTCAGCTTCTCACCGTAATGGTTACTGACTGTAAACTATTAGCTGTTCTTTCATTTCCAGCCAAAAGGCGGGCACAGTACACTCAAACGCTTTCTCTTGTGGCACCAGCTCCCCAGTGGAGTGGGCTGCAGCGAGATAGGTTTGGCCACTAATTCACAAGGTAACAGAAAGATAAAAGTAAAGAGATTGATTTCAACGATATGTTTTCACTATAGCTCCATTTAAAATGGGTATTGTGCTGTGAATCATTTATAACCTATATTGGTTGGTATCTCTGGCTTTAATAGACTTTGTCTAGGTGCCATGAAGGAAGCTTTGCAAAAGTGCTTGGCGTTGCCTCCTTCCTGTGTGCAATTCTTGGCACCACATCCAATATATTATAGAACTAAAAAGCTTTGCAGCACAACTTACAAAGGGCTATAATTGGCTTTTGGAAAAAAATACTTTCAGTCTTAATGTGTCTTGTGCAGTTCCTGAAATGAGAAAAATGTGTATTTTCACAGAACTTTTGCAGCGCAGAAATGTTCTCCCTACTTAAAGGTTTCAAAGCTGGATGGTGTATCACACATAAGTGGATGAACAGAAAAATGCTAGCAATATATAAATTGTGGTGGGAGCCGTGGAGTTTATAAAATACCACATCTTATTGTTCTGAAAGGGCATGCGTATGTTTCCAATGCAAGAAAGTGCATACTTTCTCTACCTGTTTTATAAACATATGTGCATATATTTTATGTGGAAAATAATTGACACTGCATGAATAAACACCCAGAATTAAACATGAAGGCAGGTATTTTATAAATGGGTCTTCTGATTTTAGGGTTTAATAAATAAACTCTGCTAAAATACCTCAATGGTGTTTATCTATACCGTAGATATTAGATAAACACCAGAAAAACCTCACTTCTGCTAGAACGCTCACCCCTCCTTGGCCTGCCCTGGATCCTCCATGTTTTTTTATACATTTTCCTGAACTGCACAAATGTATGTATTTGATTCAACTGGGAAAGGTACCCAACAACTGTACCGCGAAAACACTGATAAACACCGATTTTTTTTGTACTCCCAAAGAACCCCTAATTAACTAGAATATAAACACCTAAAATCAGAAGCCCTGTTTATAAAGTATGCACCAGTACTTGGAGTCACCAGTTCACTCAGTCCTTCTCCAGTCACCTAGACTTTCTAGCACTTCACCCTAAATTCCCACCAGTTCTCCCAAACCTCCCACCCAAAAACTGCAGACAGACAAGTCCAATTTCAATTTGGCAATGTATACATGTTTGTTCACTTCTGAACCCTGCTCCAGAATGCCCTGGACTGCTCCTTCTCCCCCCCCCCCCCCCCCCCCCCCCCCCCCAGTAAAATGTACACTCAAAGCTGAAAATATGCAAGTACTTTTGATGTTTATAAAATAGCACATATGCGTGTTCATGCTACTTATGACAGTAACGTTGAAACTGGCACATGGGCGCACTTCGGTGCAGGTGCGTCAGCGCGCCCAGATATGTGGTCATTTTATAATGTGCACGCAAGTTATAAAATAGGCTGGCCGAGTGCACATGTGCCCAGTTGTAAGTGCACACATCTTGATTCTGCCGCGTAAGTCAGGGTATTTTATTACCAGTTTCACCAGTTCATCCACCAATTCTCCCAGTTAACAGCTAGGTCCTCCAAACTCTCCCGAGTTACCCCAGGCCCTTTAAACCTGGCAGAAATGGCTGGTTTTAATTTCTTTTTTTAAACTTACACCTCCTCCCTAGCAGAAGTAAACTTACACAGCAGTGGACCTGGGTTGCGCACAAGGGCGCATAAGTATTTACGGCCATATCTCTTGGCCACGCCCTGAAACACCCATGCCTGCCTCCAGGCCACACCCCCTTTTGAAATCACGTGAGATGTGTGTGCAGCGAGAGATATGCGCATTTCTGGGCAGCTTTTAAAATTTGGTCAACACGCGTAAGCCAGACTTGTGCACACATCTCCTAATTTACCGGGTTTTTAAAATTCACCTTTATGTATATATATATATGCTTTGTTTATGCACAGAATCCATTTGAAAATGTATTACACAGTGGTTCTTGACAGAAACAAATCGAACAGAAATGGGTTTGAAGTCAACTGTAATCCACACTTTTCAATGACTGGAACTCTCCATGCACACATACAAAATTTACCAAATACAAAACTCAGCTATTTATCAAGTTTTACTATGTTATTATGTCCCTTTAGAAGAATTTCATCATGCCATCCAGTAATTATATCAAACTCATTTTTGGTTTGATTTAAGAGATCTTTGAGGGATCTGACTGATTTTTCTATCCATTCCAACCCTCCCCTCCTTTCCCTTCAGGGGGAAAAAACAAGAGAGGTGAGGCTGGATTAGGGAGCAGAGTGCCTCTTTTTGCAGCTGCTCTGACTGCTCCAGCCTCAGCCTCCTCCTCCCTCCTCCCCTCCAGCTCTTTGCAGGCTGCTTGTGAGGGGAGGGGCTGGAGCGAGGGAAACAATTTAGGCACCCTGTAGCTTTCTTCAGATGATTGAATTAGAATTTGGGGAGCAGCAGGTTCTAAATATGTGGTAACAGACTAATTCTGTGGCTTCTCCCATAGTTGCAGAATCACAGGAGCCTGAGGTTCCTGCCTGTAGTACGAGGTTGCCAGCACCATGCTTTACAGTAGGCATGGTGTTCTCGGGTTGATCTGCAGTGTTGAGTTTGCGTCAAAGGGCAAATTTTCAATGCCCTACGTGCGCTGAATCGGGGAGATACATGCGTGGCTGGGCCGCGCACACCACTGGGATTTTCAGAGGCTCGCAGCCACGTACGTATCTCCCGGTATGCAAATTGGAAGGGGTAAAGACTGCGGGGCATGGGCGGGCCGGGACAGCATCATTAAGGCACAGTCCTGCTGAAGCACGCCGGGAACAACAGAACTGTGTAACCTGCTGCTGCTACAGACTGTGGGTAAGTACAAAAACAAAAAATTCTAGGGTAGTTAGCGGGGTTTTAGGGGTTGGAGCTAGTTGGGTAAAAGGGAGGGAGGTTAGGTAGGGGATTTAGGAAGTCCGTTCCTTTACTGGAGCGGACTGGGAGGAAACTGTGGGGAAAAAGCATATCGTGTCGCACGCATCTACTAACATCCCTTCCACTTACGTGCGCAAGATGGGACTTGTGCCCACACCGATATAAATTGTGTGCGCAAGTAGACTATTTTATAAAATGCACGCGTTTACAAGCACATGTTATAAAATCAGTGTGTCCATGGGTGCCCACATGTGGGGCTTAAAATCTACCTTTAAACATAATGCTTTGTATTTAGGTTACTTCTAATTTTAGTTTTATCAAACTCAAAATGTTTTGCCCTATGAGTTTTCTTTTGCATATTTCAAACCGGCTGCAAGGTGGGTTTGAGAAGTAGCTTCCTTCTTGCCACTCTACCACATGGACAAGATTTGTGGAAGACATGGGATATTATTGTCAGATGCACGCTTGGACATTTGTTAGACTTTGGGAGCCATGCAACAAAGGTGCAAAAATAGCTAAAACTATCAAAATAAAATCCATTTACATTCTCATCTAGATGGGTTTTTGTTTAGTGTTTTTTTTTAATTGTTAAAGTAATAAAGTGCATCTGGTTTTTAGATCATGTAGCTCTAGCACTTCGACGCTTTGCAGTTTAGCATCTTACTCTTGATTTTCTTGTAACCGTTAGGTACTAGAAAAACTGAAGGTATATATAGTATCAAAGAATCCCAGTCTAAACCGTTGTACCAGAAATTAAGGGATCTATGCAACTTCTTGTATTACTTTATAATATCTTATATTGTACCTTTATTGTTCCCTAGACATGCCACACAATATGTACAATTTCACCAAGTATTCCACATGAAAATGTAAAAGTCAATGTATGCACAATATCAGTACATAAAACCACACACACAACCTTCACTGCTGTTACCTGTTCGTTCATACATGCATCTCATTCATACCATCAATATCTCATAGCACACTGACCTTTTTGTTTTCTTTGAGAGCAATACAGTTCCAAAGGACCAACAATTCACAATCTTTGGGGTATAGCAAAATTATAAAGAAGATTATTTAAGTTCAGTCTTTTAAGAATACAAGGAAAGAGGCTTTTTCTTTCTTTGAGACCCCAACAAGGAGCCTTTGTTTTGCTGGAAACCAGCTTTATCAGGGGATCACTTCACACGAATCACTGACGCAATCAAATCTTAAACAAGAGTATTACTGCATTTGGAATTATTATTATTATTTATTTTTTTTTTGCATCTTGGCAAGCCTGCTAAAACTCAAAATGACTCCCTTCCAATAAATATTCTGTTTAGGGAAAAAAAAACCCCAACAATATCTTGTCACGTTATTCTTATTATATGGAGGTGTATCTCGGCATATGTCTAAACACATTTATGATTCTTCCTACCTTGATTCTCAAAGTTTTGGGATGTTTTTGCTATCGAAGGACATTTGAAGTGAGCAAAACCACCCTGATCACAAGAAGATCTGCAAATAATACATGCCAAACATATATTATTTTGGCTGATGATGTCTGCTAAATGAGCCTATATATATATAGATATATATAGTAATAGGTTAAATTTAGAATGGTTTGGAGATTTTTGAGTTTGTAAATATTTTTCAATGCCTTTGAAAAATATTTTAAATTGGTGTGTTTATAATTTACTATAGTTATTTACCCATGATGTGGGTAGTCGAGGTTCTCCCTTTCAGTGGTGGTTCAGATAAATTGGTGAATGAGGTGAGAAAACTGAGTGACTATCTTGAAATTAGCAGCCAGAATAATATGTTTGGAATGTATTATTTATTTGCAGATCATCTTGTGATCAGGGCAGTTATGCTCTACAAATAATTTTTGATAGTAAAAACTAAAAAAAAAAAAAAAAAAAAAATTGAAACAAGGTAGGATGAATCATAAATGTGTATATATGTGTGTACGTGCTGCGATAAACCTTTATATAGTAAAAATAAATTGACAAGATATTGGGGGGGGGTTTTTTGGTTGTTTTTTTTTTTACTAAACAGAATATTTAGTGGCGTAGAGCCATCTTGAGTTCTAGCAGACTTGCCAAGACACACACAAATTCACATGCAATAATACTTTTAGTCAAGATTTTATTGCATCAGAGATTCATATGAAGTGATCCCCTGAAGAAGCTCTTTTCCAGTGAAACAAAGGCTCCTTCAGGCCAATGCAATATAGCACGCGCAGCTGAGCGCACTGCTTAATCTGTGGTTGGATGCGGGTTTTGGACGCCCATCCACAACCCCTTATACCATAAGGGGATTTGCGCATCCAACCCCCACAAAACTAATAACACTCATCACATGCAAATGCATGTTAATGAGGCTATTAGCTAATCTCCCTAGATCCAAAAAAAAAAAAAGTGTGCCTGACCCGCACTTTTTTATGCTCAGAAATTAACGCCCGCCCAGAGCAGGCGTTAATTTCTGAGCAGCCCAAAAAAGCGTACAGAAAAGCAGAAACAGAAGTACATCCTCTGACTTAATATTGTGGTGATATTAAGTCGGAAGAACAAAAAGGTTTTAAAAAAAATGTGTGCCAGCTGTCAGGTTAGGGAAAGGGGCAATCAATTAACGAGTGTTCATTTTCATAACCCCGTGGCTGTGCACTGGTTAGGAAAAGGGGCACTCGTAAAATTGAGCATTCGTTTTCCTAACCTGCTGACAGCCACCTCTCCTGGGCGCCTGCTGCCAAGAAGGCGCTAGGAGTACACATTTGTCCCTAGCGCTTCCTTGGCAGCGTGACCCCTCATTTAAATATTCTATTGTGTGCCCAGGAGAAGGTGGCTGGGCGCTCAATAATGAGCACCAGTTTTCCACACGGTTTTATTGTATCGGCCTGTTAGTTGAGGTCTCTGAAAGAAAGAAAATGCCTCTTTTATTGTATTAAGACTGTGAATTTAAGAAATAATCTTCTTTATAATTGTGCATATCCCTAAAAGATTGTGAATTGTTGGTCCTTTGGAATTGTACTGCTCTCAACAAAAAAAACAAAAGGGTCAGTGTGCTACGAGATATTGATGGTATGAAAGAGGTGCAACAACAATGAAGGTTATATGTGTGGTTTTATGTAGTGATATGGTGTTTACGTTTGACTTTTTCATTTTTATGTGGGATATTTGGTGAAATTGTACGTATTGTGGCATGTCTGTGGAACAATAAATGTGCAATATAAGATATATAATAAATGAATATAAAAAGTTGTATAGATCCCTTCATTTTTGGCTCCATCTTGTAACCCACATAAATCTTCTATGACCCTATTCAATTCCATGATTCTCTGATTTCAGCACCAGCATTGAACTGTATAACCCAGTCCACTTGGGTATTACTTATTTTTTCCTCACATCACAATAATTAAATCCCAAATAAAATCTAATTGACATTTTGTACTAACTTGCACTAATGGGAAGTTATTGTTCCCAAAGGATATGGGGACTTCTGGATATATTTTAATGCACTTGCCCTTTTCAGTCAATAGGTGAAACATTTTTTAAGCAGTCAGCTCTTCTGACTGTTTAGAGATCAGCAAGCATGTCACCTTAACACATCCGTATTTTAGATACCATGAAATTATTCTGACCATTAGTTCAGTAAATGACCAGTCATCCTTGATTGATAAAACTATTAGAAGTAAATGGGTAATCTAAAATATAATTGTGGCTTATTGTGGTTTGCAGAACTGCTTGATACTCAATATAGCTTGTGATATATTTTGAAGCATTGGTTATACATAGAAATAAACACACTTGTCTTTTTGTTATACACTTTGGGACATCAATTATCCTTGGTATATTGCATATAGCGCAGAATTTTATTAGCTATATGACCTGGAAAAAAACTGTAATGTTGGTTGGTGATACCTTTTATTGGACTAGCATAAGAATTCTCCAAAGATGATGAGGACACATGTGAGTTGTCATATTCATTTAGCAGCGCTGACTTTAGGGAGTGGCAAATGGGGTGACTTCCCAGGACTCCACAGTTCTGGGGCCCTCAAAATTTTCCAACACATTTTTTTGGGGTAGGGGGATAGGTGAAGATTTTGAAAGAAATTGGCTGTATTTGCATTTTCTCTCTCAACTATTTAACTGTTTCCCCCCATGAAGAAATTTATAAACATCCCCGGTACAGCTTTCATTTCAGCTGCATAGATAGGGCAAAGTGAAATTGCAATTGAAAATGTCCGATTTGCTTATTAATCATCAAAAACTAAGCTGCTCTTTTGCCCTGAGCCCCAATAACCCTAAGGTCACCACTTCACTTAGATCCCTTCTTCGCATTTTTAATTTGTTCTACAAGCACCCTTCAGTGTTCTGCCAGCTGTGATGAACTTGAGTAAAGAGTGCACAATTTGAATATTTAGCAGAAGCATTTTTCTTGCTAACAAGCTATTAAAAACAGTGCACATGATGTCATCCTAGTCTCCAATCAATTAGAGAAATTCCTCAATCTCCATGCTTTCACATCAGTTTATTTAAAAATTAATATCTCCCCAAGGAGGTAAACCTTTTCAGGAAGAAAATTGCTTCATAACATAAAAGTATGACTTATGGAAAGGAGCTAGAGAGATTTACATTAGAGATTAAAAACGCACACATTTTTAAGGGTTTTTTCTTTCCTTCCCCTTTTTATAACACTGTTGTGAGACAAAGCATTTTGAGAGCAATTAAGAGGAAATGGTGTTATAGAAACATAATTAATTGCTTTGTAGGGTTAAAGTCTTTGTGTACAGATGTCAAGTATTTCTACTAGAAAGGTTATTTCCTGGCGTAATTTATAGCCTTCAGCTATAGGCCAATATATGCAAAATGCCTTCTTAAGCAATGCATTGTTTTCCATATAGCACTATGTGTTTTGTGTTCTGCATAAGTTAACCATGCAGTGCTTTGGATAAAAGGTTATGCAAATGAGTAAATACTAGTAATAATCAGACCAATAGATCACTACCCCAATATTCTGCTGCCTGCTAAACAGGGTTCTAATAGGTAGTAATAAAAAGGTGTAGCTAATGAATCTGTGGTGGTTCATACTTGAAATCTTTAGATGCTACGTATGTTTTGGCACCCACCATCGCTGAAGGTCTTCAAGGGCTCTCCACTTAAAACATAAGATATGCCATAATGGGTCAGACCAAGGGTCCATCAAGCTCAGCATCCTGTTTCCAACAGTGGCCAATCCAAGACACAAGTACCTGGCAAGTACCCAAACATTAAATAGATCTCAAGCTACTATTCCTTTTCGATTAATAGCAGTTTATGGATTTTTCCTCTCGGAACTTATTCAAACCTTTTTTAAATCCAGTTACACTAATTGCCATAACCACATCCTCTGGCAATGAATTCCAGAGCTTAACTATGCGCTGAGTGGAAAATAATTTTCTTCGATTTGTTTTCAATGAGCTACTTGCTAACTTCATGGCGTTCCTCCTAGTCCTTCTAATATCTGAGAGAGTAAATAACTGATTTACATTAACTTGTTCAAGTCCTTTCATGATTTTGTAGACCTCTTATCATATTCCCTCTGTCATCTCTTCTCCAAACTGAACAGCTCTAACTTCTTTAGCCGTTCCTCTTAGGGGAGCTAGTCCATGCCCCTTATCAGTTTGGTCTCCCTTTTCTGCACTTTCTCAAGTGCAACTATATATTTTGAGATATGGCAACCAGAATTGCACACAGTATTCAAGGTGCAGTCTCACCATGGAGTGATACAAAAGCATTATGACATTTTCCGTTTTATTAACCATTCCCTTCCTAATAATTCCTAACATTCTGTTTTCTTTTTTGACCATCACAGCACATTGAGCCTACAATTTCAATGCATTATCCACTATGAGCCCAGATCTCTTTCCTGGATGGTAATGCCTAAGATAGAATCTAACATTGTATAACTATAGCAAGGGTTATCTTTCCCTATATGCATCACCTTGCACTTGTCCACATTAAATTTCATCTGCCATTTGCAAGTCCAATCTTCCAGGCTCACAAGGTGGTCCTGCAATTTATCACAATCCGCTTGAATTTAACTACTCTGCATAATTTTGTGTCATCTGCAAATTTGATCACCTCACTTGTCATACCTCTTTCCAGATCATTTATAAATGTATTAAAAAGCACCGGTCCAAGTACAGATTCCTAAAGTACTCCACCTTTTACCTTTTTCCATTGTGAAAATAGACAGTTTAATTCTACTTTCTGTTTCCTGTATTTTAATTCTTAGCTATCACATAATTACCTTTAATTTTATTAAAATCTATTGCTTTGAAGTTGAAGATGTCTGAGAAGCTGCAAACACCTAACCAAATGTTTTTCTGGCTTAGTACCAGCAGGAAGTTGGTGTGGCAAGTACATAGACTCTCTCCAGTTGACTCCAGTCTGTTGTGCTATTAAATGATTCTTCTGTTCCACAATGGATGAAGCAGACTGATTAGTTGACAATTTTTCCTGTTACCTGCAGACTTAGGAACATTACCTCCATCTTCCTTCTTCAGGAAGAGCGTGGTTAATAAAAGTGATACAGAAGGCAATACAGTACTCTGATAACATGTATATTTAAAACTCTGGGATGCTATTTATTTGAAAAAGGGTATTTAAAGGCTAGAATCAAAGCTGAGATCCTGATTTTCTCCTATTCTAGATGTCTAGGGCTTGGGGGGGGTGGGGGTGAAGCTTACTAAATTGAATCCCCTAAGTTGCAATATTTCACATTGCCAGGCAGCAGGGTTTGGCCTCATTGCAGAACATATGGACCATAATCTCATAAAAAGACATAATATCTAAATTTTGATACAAATGTATATTATAACATATTTATAAAAAACTATTAAAACAAAAAAATAATGGTCTAAAAATGTGAATGGCAGTGTTTTAGTGAAAAAGATTCCCTTGTTCTTGCAAATAATTTTATCACAATTTCTCAAAAGAAAAAAGAGAAGCAATTAAAAAAAAATAAAAAATCTCAGAACCAGCACTGAAAAGGTTCAGCCATCTCTCTTCTTTTTTGCAGCCCTCAGGAAGTTAAGAGGCCTCCGTCTCTTGCAAGTTGCCACCTAGGATATGTGTTGAAGGAAAATAAGTAGAGAGAATTAAAAAAAAAAAAGTAAAAACAAAGAGCATGCACAGGAAAACTCTGCAGTGTCCTCTTTTTAAGTGATCACTGGCTACTTTTAGGAAGGAGAGTCCAAGTAGCTAAAATGTGCCTTTTCTTTCCTGTTGTTTATGCTGCTGCCTGCAGCTGCCATTGCAGTTGATTAAAATTGCTTTAGAGCAGGGATTTCAGGAAATATATGAAGAAGAATTCATCAGAGCAAAAAAAGTCAATAGTTCTGCCTAATAATTGTCTTGCATTTTTCCTGCCAGGCCCTGGAATGGATGGATAGGCTTTTTGGTGTTTATTTGTGTCATGTGTTTGTCGTTCCATAAATACTGCTCATTTCTTTATGAAATGATGCTTGGCCTGTCTGTTTATTCCCCTTAACTGCCAAGATCTGACAGTTCTGCAGTTTATGCTGAAAATTAGACAGGACCTGGATAAGCCATAACCTGCCTCATTAAGCTGAAATTAACCACTTAAAGCCATATGTTTTAAAAATTCATAGATATCACACCCACCCTGGGAAGATATTAAATTTCACTACAATGGGTTTTATTGTTAACCTTTTAACCTCCAGAGGTTTGTCAGTTATGATATTAAAAAAAAAAAGAAAAAAGCTTCATTGCTTGCTAAGTTTGACATCACCTATGATCAGCAGTGACCCATGGTCATAACATAGAGATGCAAACCAAAAAAATGGGCCAGTGAAAGAAAGAAATAATAAATCCAAAAGCAATACTTCCACTCAGAAATCATTTTTATATACCATATCTGGAATTCATGTATTTATGAGAGAGAGGAGGAAAAGACCTCAGAAATACAGACGTATCTTGTTGACCAAACTTAGTATGTCATGGTTCATTATAATCATCTGTCAAAAACCTCCATGCTTCCTATGATCTTCACACAGTCCTCATTTAACTTTATTATAAAGAGAAAATGTATTTATTTATTTATAAACTTTTTTTATACCGACATTAGTATGTACATCATATTGGTTTACATTAAACTGAAGGTAGAAAAATAAATGGAACAGGTAGGGGGATTGGACTACTGTTAACAGAAAACTAGAACTAAAGTAAAGAATAGAGGAAGAAACAAAAGTATAACTATATAAATAGATATAACTGAATAGACTTAACATGATAACAAGTAACGCAAACAATTAGAGTTAGAAAGGGTAATTCTGTGCTAATGGCATCGTAGAGTAACGGCTCTAGTCTGGGTAAACCTGCTTGAAAAGCCAGGTCTTTAACTTTTTCTTGAAATTGATAGTGCACGGCTCGAGGCAGATATAAGTAGGTAGTGAGTTCTATCGGGTGGGGCCTGCAATGGATACAGCTCGATCCCTTGTGGAGGTGAGGTGTGCATTTTTGAGGGATGGGATGTGGAGGGTGCTTTCGTGGGATGCTCTGTTGGGGTGGAAGGAGGGTGTGAACTGAAAGGGTTCATCAAGCCAGCTAGAAAATAAGATGATGATAAGATATTAAGAGAAAATAAGAAGATAATAAAGTTAAATGAGGGCTGTTTGAAGATCATAGGAAGCATAGAGGTTTTTGACTGAAGATTATAATGAACCATGACATACTAAGTTCGGGCAACAAGATATGTCTGTATTTCTGAGGTCTTTTCCTCCTATCTCTTATAAATATATGAATTCCAGATATGGTATATGAAATTGATTTTTGAGTGGAAGTGTTGCTTTTGGATTTATTGTTAACATAGAGACTGCCATCTCTGTTTCTGTGAAACATTCCCACAATGAAGATGCTTTTTCTAGTCTTTGTGTATCTGAATTTTGAAAGGAATTACCTGTGTTATGAAAATAGTTGTGGATGTCCAGCCAGTCAGATCCTACAGTGTTACTGCATGGTTATCTGACCTTTACAGATATCTACCCAAATAGAACAATATTATGCGGCTGCAGAAGTTTTCATTTGTTTTAAGGTCAAGTTGGTTGTTTGGGGGGGTTTTTTTGTTATTTTTTTTTAATGAATTTAGGTACATGTGCAGTGGACAGGGAAATATCTAGAATATCTGAATGTCATCTGTTTTGAATTGCCTGAAAAATGGAATATAAATCAAATACATCCTAGATGTATATTGTGAAATTATGATTCTAATGATTGGATTATATGGGTTTTCATTTAAGTACAGGTCGGAACCACTTGATTTCAGGATGTGCTGCTGTACCCCCACCCTGAGCCACTCATAAGAACCAAATTTCCCTTCCTCCCTCCCTCCCCGTCCTTGTGCCTAAATTTCAAATGTCATGTTTCTTGGGCAACTGCACAAGGGACTTGTAAAGATGTGCATTTTTTTTAAATTCCACCTTTCATGACTGCTCAGTCACTTCAAAGCAGATTACACAACCTAAATTGTGCTTTATATGGACCATCCAAGAAGCCTATGATCATTTGGGGTAATTGTTTCACAGGGTTAACTCTATTAGTCTGGTGTAGCAAAAATGACACAAGGTGGGGGGCACCCTATAGACTAACCAATTTATTAAGGCATTAGCTTTTGAGGACCAGAGGGGGGGTGCCTCCTGTCATTTTTGGGGTGATTTCTATAATTGCTCCCATAGATTTAAAGTCAGTTACCCATGGACTTTTACACCAGTTTTCTAAGGGAAAGTATGCACCCTTTGAAAATTATCCCATCAAAACCGCCCATACAGATTTATATCTGCTAATGCGTGTGCATAAATGTGGGTTTTGTTTTTTTTAATGAAAAATTACACAGATGCAAATCCCTCCCAGTCCCACTCTTGGGAATGCCTCTACTTTAGTGTAGGTAACTATTCATAGACAGGCTTTAGGTGCATACTTTTACCTGTATATCTGGCAAGTAATTTTGTAGAAGCCCATTTCTGGGGTAAAGCAGTTTTACCTGCAGAAAGGGCTTCAAAAATTACCCCCTCTATATTTAACTTTTAGAAAAGTCCTAAAACCTATGACAGCTGGATGGGTCAATTATCTGCCATCATCTACTACATTTAATTTAAAACTATTTGTATTATTTTGATAAAAATATTAGGAAAGTAGTGTGATTCTGAGCCATTTTATGTTGGGAAAAGTCAGATACTTTGAATGGTGTGGTGATATATATTTTTTTTAATGGATGAACAAAAACAAATTAGATTTAGATATTCATATGCATTAGTTTTCAAGGTCTCATTGGCCTCCCTACTTCAGATGTCTCTGCACCTCTGGGAGGAAGAGGCAGATTTTATATACATAAAGTATGTTTTTCATATAATTAACATTCTTCATATTACTATAAGCACCTGCTAATACGACAAATGTGCATCACTGAGTGTATTTGGGAAATAGGAGAAAAGGGGGGCAAGAAAAAGGTGTTTCTTAAGCAGGAGATGAAAACTGCCTTAAATATAGGACCAGGAACATTTATTTTATTTACAATATTTATAAATTGCTTTCCGGTTTTTACAATAAAAGCTCTCAAAGAGATGTACAAAACAAATATATATATATATTTTTTTTTTAAGTTACCCTTGAAATTTGAATGATATTTCAGTATAATTGAAACAGCTTGAGGTTGCACACAAGCGATTTTGGATAAATATGCATTTTGTCCTAAGGTGGTGCATGTAAGGGAAATGCATTCTACACATTTCGATGATGAAGCGACTCTACTCAGGAAGGAAGTACTGTTAGCAGTGTGACACACACACATTGTGCAGTGTCTGTCCCCTGGGAAATCTAGTTTCTGTCTTCTAAAAGAACTAGATTCTTTTCCTGGCACATCTTGCCAGCACAAGTGATATTTTTACAATATAAATAAAATAACATATTGCCCTTGATATATTCAACTCCTGTTGGTTTCTGACAGCAGTAGAATCCCAAGACATAACTACATCTGGTATATACATGCCTGAGTTGGGGGTTGAAATAAAAAGAAGCAGCATACCGAAACATTTTTGAAAGTTGAGTGCTCTGCTACTATTTTATTGGTGCAGTGCTTTTCAGCCCAGTCCTCAATTCTTACCGAGTAAGTCTGGATTTCAGGATATTTTACTTTCAGAAATTAACGCCTGCCCCAAAAGTAAAAAAAAAAATTAAAAATAGGCCCGCGGGTCGGAAGACGGACGCTCAATTATGCCAGCGTCCGTTTTCCGAGCCCGTGGCTATCAGCGGGTTTGAGAACTGACGCCGGCAAAATTGAGCGTCTGCTGTCAAACCCACTGACAGCCGCCGCTCCTTTTACCGTGGGCCCTAATTTACATAGGCCACCCTCCTGAATCGCGTGCCCAGGAGAGTGGCCTGTGTGTGCGCTGGGAGAGCGGGCGCTCACCCGCTCTCCAGCGTGTTTTTCTGAATTGGCCTGTTAGCCAGATAAGTGTGTGCAAATGATATACCCATGTATTTGTATTTCAAATTTTAAAGGGATACGCGAATAGATTTTTCCTGCGTTATTTAGATGCATTCCCCCCCCCCCCCCACTCCCCCTAAGTCGACTTTTACACACACAAATCATGGTATTTTAACAGTTTTAACACAGTAATGACAACAGAGAAAAAGACCAAATGGTTCATCCAGTCTGCCTAGCAAGCTTCTTGTGGTAGTATCTGCCAGGCCATGCAGGTTATCCCGTTTCTCTTAAGGGTAGCAACTGCCACTCCTTGCAATTATTTCCAAGCCTTATGATAACCATTACAAATTTACTTATAGAAACATAGAAATGACTGCAGAAGAAGACCAAACGGCCCATCCAGTCTGCCCAGCAAGTTTCGCACTTTTTTTTCTCATACTTATCTATTACTCTTGGCTCTTAGTAACCTTTTGGTTCTATTTCCCTTCCACCCCCACCGTTAATGTAGAGAGCAGTGTTGGAGCTGCATCTAAGTGAAATATCTAGCTTAATTAGTTAGGGGTGGTAACCGCCGCAATAAGCAAGCTACACCCATGCTTATTTGTTTACCCAGACTATGTAATTCAGTCCTTGTTGGTTGTCTGTATATAGATCCACTTTTCTTCATTCCCCCTGTCATTGAAGGAGATAGTTATGCTGGATATGCATTGAAAGTGAAGTATCAGTCTTTCTCCCCTGCCGTTGCGTATTTATGATCTAATAGACACTATGGGGCGGATTTTAAAAGGGTTACGCACGTACGTTATGCGTGCAACCTTAAACCCCCCCCCCCCCCCCCTGCGTGCACCAAGCCTATTTTGCATAGGCTTGGCGGCGCGTGCAAGCCCTGGGACGCGCATCTATCCCGGGGCTTGCAAAAATGGGCGGGGCCGCGGTCCGGGGGCGTGGCTGAGTGCCCCAACACAGCGGCCTGTGTCGGGCCTGCCACGCCAGCAGACAGCCGGTGTGCGCAAGTTACACCTGCCAAGAGAGGCTCTAAAATCAAACCAATGGTGGTAACTATTGGTGAACCCGGGGATAGACCAATAGTTTTAAGTTTTATGTTTTTTTTGTGGAAATAAATGTTGGCCTTTAGTTTGGACTAGCTACGTGTTTATAAGAAATGCTGAAAATCATACTACATACCAGCGCATTTGTGATACCACTATAGGAGATTATAGCTTTACTATAGGAAATTATAGGTTCATTCAAAATTGATTTGATTATTTTTTAGATACCCATTAATACTTTTTGTGCAATATATATGTAGGTTTTTGTCACTTGGCTGATTTGTTTTGTTGAAATTCTTTTAACATTCACACAGTAGTACCTTATTGCATTTATTTATGCTGTGGGATGAAAATAAAAAATATAAACCCAGAGAGAAATTTTATTTTATAAATAATGCATATAACTTTGGATCCATTTAGTGTTAGTTCAGCTGAGCTTGCTGAACTATCAGAGAGGTTAGAGCACATTGTGACATTACCAAACATTGTTAAAACTGCCTTCTCATTGGCTACTGCTTCACAATATAGTGTGTGTGTGTGTGTGTGCGTCCAAGGATTTTGCTATGCTGTCACATAGTGCTTGTCTGTGTATGCCCATATGCTGGACTCATGGGTAACATGCACACAAAAGTGTTCAATTAGCATGAGAGAAGCCATTTAGAATATGAGAATTGTCATGTTCTCTAAATTTAGGTTGTGGCTTAGAGGACTGTACATAACCTTCCTATTGTATGTCTTCTTTTAGAATTGGATCAGGGCATAGGGACTAAATTTGCTATCATCTAAAACGCCAAAGGATCTTTAGTATACTAATAAAAAAAAAATGTTTCTTCAACAACCATAGGGGCTGTATGAATCTAGGAGGTCTCCCAACCAAATGTATTGCTGCTTAGCTTTGGAGGGCTCATGGGATTGGAATATTACATGGCATACCATATCTAGTGACTATAATATTATATAATCTTCTGCTCCATTAAACTTCTTTTTTTTCTTTTGTTACAGATCACACATCAGTGGGGGGCCTTGGAGACAGTTTTTACGAATACTTACTGAAAGCCTGGCTGATGTCAGGTAAAACAGACACTGAGGCGAGAAAGATGTATGATGACGCCATTGAGGTGATTATAATCGCAGCATCCCCCATATAATACAGAAAAAGTAGTACATGAAGGTTTCAGGTGATAGCGGCGGCAGAGAACTTTTCTCATCTTTTTGAGTATGCTGAGAGAGAATGGGTGCAGCAGATTGCAATGATTCCATTGCACCAACTTTTTTCTTCATTGTGCTTTTAAAGAGATGTCATTTAAGCATGCTTTAAAAAAACAAGTTTCCTACTAATTTCCTGTACAGCATAGCAGTTTTAGGTAAGGTGGTGTGCTACAGAGCAGGAATCCCTAGTTGGAGTACAACTGCTTTGTGTTGAAAGGTGATTTGCCGATTTATGTACAGAACCATTATGGCCCAATGTGCTGATTATTTGAAATTTTTTTATTTACAGCATTGTAGACTGGATAGATCAGGTATTTTCATTAACAATGATCGTGAAGGTCATTGTCATTTTGTATCCATTATATCAACCTCTGACATTGTTGACCATTTGTGGGCATAGGATGTGATATGGTTAGTAACTGTTCATAAATCAACTGTTTGCTGTAGAGGTAAACTGTTGTGTAATAATGGTATTGATGCCCTCTAGTGGTCTCACATATGTGCTTCTAGACCACTGCTTCTCAACCTTTTTTCTATCAGGATACACCTGAGAGGATGCTCATATGTGTGACACACTGAACACATGACTATCATGGGACGTGCTCTGCATCCACAGAAGACCCCCACTGCCTAATTATGGGTGCAGAGCAGAACTAAGACATTTCCCTGTACAACTTACCATACAAAACAGATATTCTTATTCTGGTCTCATCTCAACAGCATTACAAATGTCCTTTGCTACCAGGTGCATTGTAAAATAATACAAAACCTGGAAGAAAAACAAACCAAAAATCCTAGCAGCAGCTCTAACTCCAAGAAATGAAACAGCAATAGCCCTACCTAGGAAAAGGCAGCAGTTCACCACCAGTGCAATGCAATATAATGAGAAAATACAACAAATAAGACTGATACTTTACTAGCGTGTAGGGGTTTGTACTTCATCTCAGTCATGTACACACAGAACATAGAAACCTGCCTTCACCAAATGTAGACTAAAAGACCGCAAATTACAAATGTGAAAACAAAAACTGGAACAGAACCCCCAAGAAGATCTGTATGCAGTGCAAAACTGAAGAAGTAGAAACAAATATATTTCCTCCTCCATTAAGCAAACTTCAAAAAGAGAAGAAATACATATTTTCAAAACTGACATAGTATGACTCTTGTACTCAGTCACTCTCCTCCATGCCCCCATCACCCCTCAGTTCTCCCAATTACTCAATCATCCCTTCTTATGCTCATATCCCTGTCCAACATTCCTGACACCTTCCACCCCCACATCCTTTTCCATGTGCTCCCTCTCTACCCTGTTCGTCTCCCTGCCTTTCCCTACCCAGCATACGTCTGACCAACTCTTTTGCATCCATTCCCCTCCCGCCTCCACGTCTCCCTAATCAGGAACCCCCAACCTCCTTTCCCTCACCCCTTCTTCCCCATCTTCCCATGCCTTCCTGCCCAGCATATTTCCCCTTCTCCTAGCTCCCAGCCTGCAGAAAAGCCTTCAGTCCAATCCAGAATCTCCCTTCCTCTTTATCACTAGTAGATTGAGGGCAAGAAGCATTGAGGAGCGGAAGATGAGGCAGTGGAAGTCAGCAATGGATTTATACAGCAAGTACCTCTCTTCCTCATGCTCCTACTTTCACATCCAGGCCCCATGGGGTGAAGAAAGCATCAGCAGCCTCATGCCAGGCCAAGCAGAGGAAGATAAAGTTGGTGTCCACATGAACAGGAGTTGGTGATATCGCGCTCTGATCTGGGTGAAGGAGGAGGGAACAACCTCCCACTGGCCAGGAAGAGGAAACAAAAGCAGCTTCCTGTCATACCCAATAAAAGAGAAATCAGCCAACTCCTGCCCAGACTGATAAGGAAAGATCAGTCTTCTGCTGGCTCTGGGACACATCTCCCGGGACCTCGTGAGACACTACTGTGTCCTGACACACCTGTTGAGAACCACTGCCTTAGAAGATGACAAATATATGAAAAGAAGAAAATACAGTACAATGAAATGAGATTTTGCAAAAATAGATTTTTAAATCTTCTGGTATGGATATTTTTTCAAAACATAATAGCATTGGGATCTATTCGTTAATACCTGTAGTAATATACTCTTGTGATATAAAAGGTAAATAGTAGGCTAGAGATTTCCAGAAGAAAAGTAGTGCCAAAAACATCTGGATTTTTTCCCCCAGGTTCAAATTTAAGGAAAAAGCCATTTCAAAATTTTTCCAGCAAACTGACTTGCTGGCCATATGCACTTTTTGCCTTAATTGCATCTAGTCCTAAAAATCTAACTTCAAGAGTTTTAAAAATTAGCACAATTTTTTGGCACTAACCTTACTCAGGTATCTAATATGGGTTTTAGCAGCTAAGAAACCCATGGTATGTTTAGCGTGAGTGCATGCATGTCCCAGATAAAAAAAAAAAAAAAAAAAAAGCATTAGCTATTCTCCAGCAATGCAGGGAGGTGTGTTAAAGGGCAGACAGCTAAAGCACATTTCTTAATGCTGGAAATTTAACTCCTGGGTCAGAGCAGGAGTAAAACTTAATACTCACATTTCTGGTGTCAGTTATACTGTTGCTGTTTCCAGTGTGGTACTTTCTAGTTGCTTCTACAAGACTGGACACAACAATAGAATAACTTTGGCCATAAGAAACGTGAGTTTACTCCATCTTGGACCCAGGAGTCTAATTTTCAGTAAGTTCTCGGGGCGGGTGCCTACTGCTGTGAACAGTACATTAGCACAGTGCATCCCAACTTTGGCATACTGTTTAACTGTAAATGCCCATTCCAGGGAGCTTACACTTTGTTCAGCTATCTGTAAGTGCTCATTCCAGAGAGCCATTTCTTGCATCAAAGGCCAAATTACCAGGTAAAAAAAAATTCTCCTTGGTAAGAATGGCACATAAAATCAAAGCCTAAGCTCTCTGGGGAAGGCACCAACAGTTAGCTTAACAAAACATACTGCTGTCTGGGAGGGTGCACCTGCAGCTGAACAGAACGCCAAAGTCTGATGCGCAGCACCAAAGTGCATACTGTTCATCTAAATGAGACTTCCCCAGAGAGCTTATGCTTTGAAATTATTTGCCTTTCCTTGCCAAAATGGCATTGCATGTGAGATTGGTGCTGTGCATCTCCACTTGTTGGCGCATTCTCTCATTCAGGTCCATTTTGACAAGGAGTGGCAAGTACAATAAAAGAATAAGCTCTCTTGGGAAGGCACAGACAGCTAAATGAACAATGCATAGGTTGCCTGGTTGGGCACCAACAGCTGAACAGTCCAGACTTTAGCACTGTGTGCAAACTATTCAGATGTTCAAGATAACAAAACCTGTGACTAGTGCCTGCCTCAGAGAGTTTACATTGGAAATGTAACTCCTGGGTCTGAGGTGGAGTAATGTCACATTTCTGGTGGACAATATTGTCTGTTGTGCCCAGTGTGGTACTCTACCTTAGACTTAATTTTCTAATGTAAGTTCTCTTGGGCTGGAATAACAGCTGAACAACGTGTAAGCTGTCTAGGGAGGGCACCTATGCCAAGTGCGCAACATCAAAATGCATACTGTTCAACTGAAGGTGCCTTCCCCAGAGAGCTTATATTTTGTTCAGCCGTAGGTGCAAGCCCCAAAGAGCTTAATGCTGGAAATGTAACGCCTTTGAGGTCTGAGGTGGAATAAACTCACATTTCTGATGGCAAAGTTATTCTGTTGCTGTGACCAGTGTGGTAGAAACAACTAGACACTACCACATGGGCACAGCAATTAGACTGTCATGGCCACCAGAAATGAAAGTTAACTTTTACTCCAGCTCAGGCGAAGGAGTTAAAATAAAGGCTTAAGGAGGTAAGTGCTTGAAGTTGGAAGGGTGTGACCAAAATGGCCTTGTATGTTAGACTGGCACTGGGCACCCCAACTTGGGCACAATCTTGCATACAAGGCCATTTGGGCAAAGCATGCCAAGTGAAAACAGAGTAAGCCTTCTGGAACAGACAGCTACAGCCATTAGGGATGCACAGCACCAAAGTACATATTCTGCTGTAGGAGGCCCACCCTTTGATTTCATTTGACATGCTTTGCCCAAATGTTCTTTTATGCGAGATTGTGCCCAAGTTGGGATGCCCATTTCAAGTCTTACATGCACAGTCATTTGGTTCCACTCCTTCCAGCTTCAAGCAGTTACCTCCTAACTCCTGTTTTAAAGCACTTTTCTGTATTAGTGCAGATTGTTCAGGTTAACTCACATTTTAGCATGATTTTCATTTAGCGTATTTTTTTTTTTTTTTTTACTCCTGCTTGAGTTGCATCCCATAGCTTACGACATCCCACGGGGACCCCTATTTTTAACACATGCATTAAGTAAAACCTCCAGTTTAGTGCAGGTTTATTACACTGGCCTCATTGTATTATTAAGAAGACCGTATAGAAATGCTATATTAATGGTGTTATTTCTTTCTGATATCACATTAATGACATGATCTTACCAGCAACAACTCAGCTGTGTCAAAATCTTTTATTTTTGAAAATAAACTCATAATTGTAGAATCATGGTAGTTGTCATGAACCCAACTTTAGGCAGCAACCCGAAGAAAAGCGCTTGTGTGAGTTTGAGTAGATGATGCCTTTCGAGCATTGCATCACAAAGTGGGGCAACAGCTGCATAGAACCATAACACATCACATCCTTTACTGCAGAAGGTTTGTTAGAACAGTGAGAGATAAAATGTTTCACACTGTTTTCTAGTCCCCTGATGTTTGAATCTTACTGATATCTTTTGAATATACCAAAATGCCTAACTTTTTTATGCCTCCCTTTTTGTAAAGAGGTTTTCTGTGTTGATATTGGTATCAACTGCCTCTTGCTTAGCTCCTGCTTATTTTTAAATGAAAGCTTTTAGAATACTGTTGTGCAGTTGCTTGATTTACAAACCAAAATACAGTAAGTGCCCATTTCTTAAGCATCTATCCACAGCTTTAGAAATCTGAGTTTAAATGAACCATACTATATTTTATACAAAAATCTTTATTCCTTTCTTTTTTTCTTTTATTTCTTTTATTATTTTTTATATACTGACATATCACATTGGTTTACATTCAGGTACTGTGGGTATTTCCCTATCCCCAGAGGGCTTACACTCTCTAAGTTTTGACAAACAAGAGTACGAATCACATCTTTTATCACACTTGACACACTTCAAGACACAGCACCATTTAACACTGTGTTGCTAGTGTCCATAAAAGATTTACCAGATGCCCAAGAGTTTGAGTGTGTTATGTGTCTTCCTCCTTCCAGGCCATCGAAAGACACTTGATAAGGAAGTCGAGTGCGGGTCTCATGTTTATTGGGGAATGGAAGAATGGCCACCTGGAAAGAAAAATGGGTCACCTCACCTGCTTTGCTGGTGGAATGTTTGCACTCGGCGCTGATGGATCCAGAGACGATAAAGCTGGACATTATCTGCAGCTCGGGGCAGAGATTGCACATACCTGTCATGAGTCTTATGATAGGACAGGTAAGAGCATTCTGATTATCTGCCAAGTGAGTGTAAAACACATGGAGGAAAGATGTAATATTTTCAGTATTATATGCCTCAGATTCTTACAAAATCTACCAGTATTATATATTTATATATACTATGCCTGCCGCCCCCTTCCCCTCCCCCCCCCCCCCCCCCCCCAGTTGAGAAACGCAAAGACAAGGGATTATCATTTGTAGCTGAAGGCAGGAAGCTCTAGGAATGTGAGAATATATATATTTTTTTTTTTTTAACTGAGAATGTGTGATTACTTGGAAAAGGCTTCTATCAAAGATGATAGAAGCCAACACAGTGGAAGAATTTAAATATTCATGGATTAGAAACATAAGGACCTTTAGTAATGGTGGGAGAGAGAACCCCGCAGATCAAATAAGATCTGTGACCATGCAGTAGGCAAACAGAAATGGGCAGACTGGGTGGACCAGGTTGTCCTTTCTGCCTCCAAAGATGTTTTTGAAAAAGAATGTGGCTCCTGCATGGTGGTAATATCAAGCAAGCTTGTTTCATTAGCAGACTAATGAGGAAATGGTATAATTATGCTTGACAAAGGGAATGAAAAAAAGCAGGATTAATTAAGCAATATTATCCTCTAAATCAGATATTTTTTGGTTTGTTACTGACCAATGAGGGGCCCCCATAAAATAACTAAATCCAGGCTTTGCTCATGTCAGGGTAATATTACTATTGCAAACCATTTTAGTTTAAATAAAAAGATGTGAATGTGTGTTCAGCAGCTTAGAATGCTGCCAGAAATATAGGTGGCCATTGAGATTTGTTTGTTTACTGTAGTGGGCGTCAGACCATTACTGATTGTCACTGTAGCCAATGAGAAAACTTCATAGCCCCCTGAATGCGCCATCTGGTTTGCAGGACATAATACATTGAAGTGTTGTCTTCTGCACACACAACGGTAGTTAGGTTAATTACATATCATTGCAAAGTTGTCAGGATATTCTGTGATTGAGCTGCTGCAATCTTAACATGATCAGACATATTTAGTTGTGAAATGGTGGCTTCCACTTAACTCAGTTTAGATAACGGAGTACTCTGCTTACTGTAATAATTTGCAAATTAATCTGTTACTACTGTGCATAGTAAGTGCTCAAAGCTTTAGTCGTCCCTGATTTCTGCCTCCTTTGCCTTTTGTGAGTAGAAATTATAGAAATATTCTAAAAGTAATTAGGAATTAAAAAAAAAACCCCTCTGGATTGTATAAGTCTTCACACCCTTTGTCATAGGAAACCCAAATTAGCTCTGGTTCAAAAAATTGTCTTAATGAGGTCCATAATAGGTTAAATAGAGCTCACCTGTATCGGGTCACAGTAGCTGAGCTGATTTGAATACTCATGGTGAAGAATCAAGCTGGTCTCCTAGGACAAGCAGGATAATAGTTCTCACACATGGTTGACATCACTGGATGGAGCCCAGCACAAAAAACTTATGCCAGCTTCTGGAACTTTGACTGAGCATGCCCAGCATGCCCTAATCCACAAGTCCACGCAGGGTCCCTATTCAGTTTCTTTTTTTACGCAGAGCTTTCGCCTCGTGGGAGAGTGTGCTCGTGACTTTTCTCTTGAAATTGCCTTAAACATTTTTCACTGTCCTGTTTGTGGTTTTTTGCGTAAATTCATCAGTCGTGGGTCAATCTCAGTTCCCTCTAGTTTCCCCACTCAGGTTTTTCAGCGGGTTCAGTAAGTTCTTTTTGCTTCCGTTCCCACCCCACTCAGCCCACTGTGGCGGCAGTGCCACAGTGCCTGCCGGCTTCGACCCGCCCGCCATCACAGTCTTTCATTTTTTTACTTTTCTTTCATTCGTCATGGCCTCATCCAGATTTTGTCGGTGGACCATGTCTATCACGGACCCCCACAAGGTGTGTCTTCTGCCTGGGGGCATCGCATGATGTCCGGAGTTGCTGCATGTGCACCCAGATGACCCCCAAGGAACATCATGTTCAGTTCAACAAGATGGAGAAGATATTCGGGTCGAGGAAGTATTCTGCATCAGTATCGGCGGCATCAGCACCTGGGAGCCGCACTGATGGACACTGAGCCATTGGCATCGGTGGGACCGTCAGTGAACAGGGGCACCGTGGACCGGCCCCTGTCAGTCTCTTCCGAGGACGTCTGGTTCGTCGTCATCAACGTTGGCACCGGGGAAAGACCGAGCCAAGCACTGATGGAAGCCAAGGGAGCATTGGCACCGGTCACTCTCTATGCTCGGTACCATGCTCGGGAAGAAGCTGGCTCCTGCCATGATGCCCCCGAAGCAACCCTGCTGCCAAGGAGTGCTTATCCTCCATCAATGCCCTGGGTCCGTGACGGTCTCCACTGGTCCTGGTGTCAGTTACTGATCCAGCTCGTGGCTCCGAGGAAGATTTGACCACCCCTTCTTCTTCCCAGTCAGTTTTGGCATCAGCAACTTTCGAGGAGGAGCTGGAGTGCAGGGTCCAGTTAATAGTCCAGCGGGCATTGCAGGGTATCAAACTGGCGGCACCACTGGTACTGGTACTCACCCTACTGGAACTGCTGCTGAAACGGTTCAACATCTTATCTGTGTTACTGACTCGGTTGGTTCCCGGGAGGCCATTGATGCCCGGCGGGGTACTGATGCTTCCTCCCACCGATAGGGTGCTTATTGCCGGTTCCTCCAAGGAGAAAACTCCATCAAGGCCAGCAGAGACACCAAGGCCTGCAGCCCCCATCTAGCTTTGCCGAGGCCGGCCCCGATGCTACTAATGCCCATGCCTCTGAATGAAGGCCAAACACCCAGGGCCCTATCCCCTGTAGAATATAGTGAGGATGAGGCCCCATATGACCCCTGAGGGGATGACACTGTGGAATCCTCCTCCAAGGACTCAGAGGGTCTCTCTTTGGAACAGTCTCCTCCAGATGAGTGAAGGAAGTCTCCTCCAGAGGGCCCGACCTTCGCAAGTTTTGCATGGGTGATGGCGATGGCCATCCCTTTTCAGTTAATGACGGAGGAGGATGCCAGGCATAAGATGCTGGAAATCTTCCAGTTCGTGGAGACCCCTAAAGACATCGTGGTGGGTCCGGGTAGCCGAGATCTTTAGGGAGTTGCTGCTGAGGATCTGGGAGCACCCCCTCACAGTACCTCCTGTTAACAGGAAGGTAGATGGGGTTTATCTTGTCCACAGGCTACCGGATTCAAGAAGTGTCAGCTGTCACACCAATCGGTAGTGGTCGAATCCAGTGTCAAGAAGGCCAAGCGCTCTCAGACCCATGCCTCTGCACTCCTGGGCAAGGATCATAGAGCGATGAACGCTCTTAAGAGGAAAGTGTTCCAAGAGGCCATGCTTATTGCCTGCATTGGCTCCTACAAAGCTCTACATGAGCCAATACTCTTGCAACCTCTGGAAGCAGGTGCAAGAGATGGCCAAGCCACTGTCTCAACAGCAGCAAGATACCCCCCCCCCCCCCTTTATTGCTGGTGTGTGGAAAACATGAGGTTCGTTCAACCTACAATGTTTTCAAGATGGTGACAGCCTCTGCAGTGGGAGTTGGGACCCGCAGAATGGCATGGCTGCAGACCTCTGATCTCCAACTGGAGATACAGGAAAGACTAGCTGGCCTGCCGTTCACAGGAGCGAATCTTTTCGGAGATAAGGTTATGGATGCGGTGGCCCAATTGCGGGATCACCATGAGGCTGTCCACCAGCACTTCAGATCCGCCCTGCTCAGCCAGGAGGTCTGTGAGACAGGGTCAGAGGAAGTCTTTCTACTGCCAGAGGAAGTACTATCCTCCGGCCATTCGCAGAGAGTGAGATTACAGGGCCATCCCAGGCAACAGTGAGTTCCCAAGCCCCAGCTGACTCCTCTGCCAAATCCTGGGATGGGGTTTTGACTGGATCAAAGGGAATATAAGCCAACCACCTGTACCAGAGACGCTGAAAGGTTGGAGGTAGGCTACAGTTCTTTGCGGATCGGTGGCCCAGTATAACCTCAGACCAGTGGGTCTTGTCCATTGTCCATCAAAGATACCAATTAAAGCTATTGGGTGTCCTGCCAAATTGCCCCTGTGCCCAGGAGATAGTACTTCGGGAGCTCTCCACCCTCTTAACAGCCAGAGCAGTCGAGCCTGTCTCACTAGGGCAGAGAGGGCAAGGATTCTACTCCCGGTACTTCCTGATTCCAAGGAGAACAGGGGGACCCCCTAGACCTAAGGGCCTTGAACAGATTTCTGCAAAAAGCATAGTTCAAGATGGTTTCCCTGGGCACCCTGATTGCCCTCCTGCAAAAAGGGGACCAGTTATGCTCCCTCAATTTAAAGGGCACATACGCTCACATCAAGATCTTCCCAGGTCACAGGAAGTAACTCTGGGGAAAGCCTGGATGTGGATTTGTTTGCGTCCCCCTGCAACAGGAAGGTGACTCAATTCTGCTCCCTGTACAGGTCGGATGGCAAACAAGCCCCTACTACCCCTAACTAATCAAGCTAGATATTTCACTTGCATGCAGCTCCATCACTGCTCTCTACATTAATGGTGGGGGTGGAAGGGGAATAGAACAAGGAGCTAAGAGTAACAGATAAGAATGAGAGAAAAAATGTGTGAGGCTTGCTGGGCAGACTGGATGGGCCATTCGGTCTTCTTCTGCCGTCATTTCTATGTTTCTATGTTTCTATGTAAGCTTCATAATAACATAGAAATGACCACAGGAAAGGACCAGATGGTCCCATCCAGTCTGCCCAGTAAGCTTATGATAGTATCAACTATGCCAAGTAGGTTACCCCATGCTTATCTGTTTCCCAGACCATAAAAGTCAGGGCCCTCAGTTGCTGTTTGAATCCAATTTCCCATTATCCCTGTGCTTATCAGTTTCCTACACTAGCCCTCATTGATTACTGTTAAATCCAATTCCCTGTTATGCCTTGCTGTTGAAGCGGAGAGCAATGTTTGAGCTGCATCAAAGAATTAGTCTTATTGTCTAAGGGTAGTAACCACCACATCAGCAAGTTACCCCCATACTTTTTTCCCCTGACTGTAAAATTCGGGGCCCTTGGTTGCTGAGCGAATCCAGTTCCCCTTTTCCCCCTGCCATTGAAATAGAGAGCAATGGTGGAGTTACATCAACAGTATCAAGGCTTATTTGTTAAGGGTAATAACAGCCGCACCATCAAGTTACTCCATGCACTCTTTTCTTCATTTCCATCCTTTAGCCTTTAGGGATCTTCAGTATTTATCCCATGCCCTTTTGAATTCTTTCACTGTTTGGTTTTCGCCACCTTCTCCGGAAGGGCATTCCAGACGCCTTTGCCCGACATTGGGGCAGGGGTCTTCTGTACTCGTATTCTCTGATTCATCTAGTCACAAAAACTCTCTTGAAGCTTTGCGACCACCAAGAAACTATGATCCTCATAGCCCCTCATTGGCTGAGACAGATTTGGTTTCCACTCCTTCGGGAGTTGTCCATCTGGAAACCGATCAGTCTGGGGACTTCCCCAGATCTCATCACGCAAGATCAGGGCAGGCTGTGGCATCCCAGCCTTCAGGCCCTGTCACTCACATCCTGGATGTTGAGAGGTGAATCCTGCAGCCACTCTATCTTTCTGAAGATGTGTCTCAGGTCCTGGTGGCTTCCAGAAAGCCTTCCACTAGAAAGTCCTATGGACTGAAGTGGAGGAGGTTTTCTCTGAGTCATGAGCAGAAGACCCTGGATCCGTTCTGCTGCCTCACGCAAAAACTGCTTGACTACCTTCTACACCTATTGGAGGCTGGCTTGAAAACCAACTCTGTTAGAGTTCATCTCAGTGCAATTGGCTCATACCACCAATATGTAGATGGTATGTCCATCTCTGTACAGCCGATAGTTGTGCGCTTTATGAGGGGGCTACTTCAATTGAAGCCTCCCCTAAGGCCTCCCACATGTCTTAGGACCTCAACGTGGTGTTAGCTCAGCTGATGAAAGCTCCTTTTGAGCCGCTGCACTCATGTGACCTGCGGTACCGTACCTGACCTGAAAGGGCATATTTTTGGTGGCGGTCACTTCAGCACGCAGAGTCAGCAAGCTCCAGGCCTTAGTCACTTATCCACCGTATACTAAATTTTATCATGATAGGGTGATCTTGCATACGCACCCTTAGTCCCTGCCTAAGGTGGTGATGGATTTCCATCTTAACCAGTCAATTATCCTGCCAACATTCTTTCCCAGGCCCCATTTATACCAAGGCGAATGAGCCCTGCACAGTTTGGATTGCAAGAGAGCCTTAGCCTTCTACCTGGAGTGGACAGAAGCCCATACACACTCCACCCAACTTTTCATTTCCTTTGATAGGAATAGATTGGAAGTTGCCATTGCCAAACAGACATTATCCAATTGGCTAGCAGACTGCATCTCCTTCTGCAATATCTGCTAGATTGTATATAGTTCCTTTTGAACGTATAATTTGCAATGTTATATATAATGTTTATCGGTTGTTTCTCCCATCTCTGTACCTGCTCTCCGTTATGTACTGTTCCTATATTTTCTCTTTCTGTCCTGTTTTCCCTCTCTTCGCTTTTTCCTTCTATCTTCCTAGCTGCTCCCCTCCCCCCACCCTGGTTTTTTGTACTTTCCTCCTTCAGTTATATTGTAAACTGGCATGATCTACCCACGAATGTCGGTATAAAAAAGCAAATAAATAAAATAAAATAAATGTCCAGGCTGGACTGCATCTTGGGGGTCATGTCAGAGCCATGGCATCATTGGTGGCCCATTTGCGAGCAGTTCCTGTGGAGGAGATATGCAAGGCTGCGACATGGAGTTCTCTCCAAACATTTGCATCTTGCTCCTGTCTGGATTGGGATGGCCGACATGACAGTAGGTTCGGCTAGTCTGTCCCACTCTCCCTACCTAGGGCCCATTGTTTGGGTTCAGGCTGTTTCTCCCTCTTTTACCAACAGCACTCTGGTGGTTGTGCCTGTTGGCAGCTGGTTGGTGTTTGTTGGTCCCCTTTTTTGTTGAGGAGCAGCCTGTAGCTAGGGATTCACCCAAGTGGACTACCATTCTGCTTGTCCTAGGAGAAAGCAGAGATGCTTACCTGTAACAGGTGTTCTTCTAGGACAGCAGGATGTTAGTCCTCACGAAACCCACCTGCCACCCCACGGAGTTGGGTTTTGCCCATTTTTGTTTATTTTTATCATTCTGTTACAAGACTGAAGAGGGACCATGCATGGATTAGGGTATGCTGGGCATGCTCAGTCAAAGTTCCAGAAACTTTGACGTACGTTTTCTGTGCCGGGCTCAATCTGATCGTCACCCATGTGTGAGAACTAACATCCTCCTGTCCTAGGAGAACACCTGTTACAGGTAAGCAACTCTGCTTTTCTGTTGTATGAAGTGAATTTTGTCAAACGTGTCAAACAAGGAGCTTCCAAAAGAAATCTGGGATAATGTTGTTCAGAGGTACAGATTGGGGGAAGACTACAAAACAAATTCACCCCCCCCAAGACTACTAGTGACAGTGGCTCCAGCACAGCACTCCCGTCTTTGACGATACTGGCTGTGGTACAGCACCCCTCTAGACATCACACTGGCAGGATTTTGCTGCCCCAAAATCTTGGTGTTCTAGGCAACTGCCTGGTTTGCCTAATGGAAGTACAAGCCTTGTAAACTGGAAACAATTTAGCACCACCAAGACATTGCCATCCCTCCAAAGTCAGTAGCCACAAGTTAAGCAACCTGTTGCAGAATGTCACTGTGAGGCGCTTAGCATTACTTAAAAAAAAAAAACAAAAAAAAAACTACAGACATCTCTGACTGAGACTGGGGATAATGTTGACTGTTCAGCAATTTCAAGATTTCTGCACAAACGTGACCTGTATGAGAGGGTGGCAAGATGCTGCAGAAAAGCCATCTGATGTGCTGCATAGCATTTGCATAAAAAAAACACTTCAGGGACAGTGCATGTATGTGGGAAAAAGTTTTGTGGTCTGATGAGCCCAAAGTGCAACTTTTTAATTTCACTGCTAAGCAAAATGTGTGGTGTAGAACAAACAGAGCTTATGACCCTGCTAACACCATCTCTACAGTAGAAGCCCGGTGGTGGCAACACTATGTTGTAGGGATACTTTTCTACAGTGGGGATGGAAGATTGTGAAATCGAGGGAAAGAGAAGGATGATGCAAAGTACAGCAGATCCTGGAGGAAAACCTCTTCCAGTCTGCCATGGAGCTAGGACTGGGGAGAACATTCACCTTTCAGCAGGACAATGATCCCAAGCACAAAGCAAAAGCAACAATGGAGTGGCTGAGCAAGAAGAAAAGTGAATGTCCTTCAATGGTCCAGTCAAAGCCCAGACCCAAATCTAATAGAAGATCTGTGGCAAGACTTGAAAATGTCAATCCACAGAGCTCTTCAGGCAAGAAGACCGGGCAAAAACTGCACCATCCCAGTGTGCAGAGTTGGGAGACCCTTATCCTAAAAAGCTTATAGCTGTTACTGCTCCAAAAAGGCTTCCACCAAGTAGTCAAGGGGTGTGAAAACTTATGCAGTGAAGACTTTTTGAGTTTATTTTTACTTTTGGAAATGTTCTATAATTGTTCTTTCAGTTCCAACTTTGATGCATTTTGATTTGTATTTTTAAGTCAGAATTTGAAAATGTTTGAGGGTGTGCAGACTTTTACAAAGCACTGTAAATAGCTTGTGTACTTGTTCTGTGTATGTTTACATGAAAAGTGCCAAATACAGTCCAAAGGCTTTTCTAATTGGAAAACTCATAAGGGGGGGAATGCTTGGGAAGAAGTCAAAAACTGTATAGTTTAGCATAAATGTAGATTACAAATTTGCATTTTCATAACTCTCTCTTTTAGTGTTAAAACTGGGCCCAGAAGCATTCAAATTTGACGGTGGAGCAGAGGCAGTGGCTGTGCGACAAAATGAGAAATATTATATACTCCGCCCTGAGGTGATAGAGACCTATTGGTATATGTGGAGATTCACCCACGATCCCAAGTACAGGCAATGGGGTTGGGAAGCAGCACAGGTAGGTGCTGATTAATTCCTACATGTACATCCACCACCCAAGAACCAACCTATTTCCTCAGATGGGTGTATTTTTCAAACTTGTTGTCAGTGTTTGTGAAACTAAAAATTACCAAACTAAAATGCTGCTAAGACAAAAAAAAAAAGAGAGAGAGAAAAAAAACATTCTGCACAGTACTGTGAGCAGGCAGAGAAAGAGGAAAACTGCTGAGTTTCAAAAGAGGATTCCCCAGCATAGGAGATTTGGGTCATGGTTTTTGGAGAGAATAGGGAATCTGATCCTTTTCTCTCTGCACAGGCTGCTTTTGATTTAGCTGTTAGAAGTGATCCTACTTCTGCAAATGAGTCATGATGGATCTGGCTGGGGCAGGACCTAAATAAATAGGGTTGAAGTACCTTCTGCCATCTGCCAGGCAAAAAGCTTCCAGAGCCAAACCTACAGCCTGGAACAATGTCTTTTGATATATATATATATATATATATATATATATATATATATATATATATATATATATATATATATATATATATATATATATATATATATATAATATAACAGTGTCCTGATCTTTGATCTTGTTACTAAGGAACAGATTCAGGTCTCTGTCACCCTTTTTTCTCTCTTCCTGAATCTGTATACTAGAAGGTGTTGAGCATAACAACTTTACAAGCAAAAATGTTTTTACATCCACTATATTAACTAGTTAACCTAGCTTTTAATAAAATAGAGAGACTAAGGCAGTGGCTTGTTCTGGGTATTTCACTGGTAGAAACTTGTCCTTGGCCTTATGCTAAGCACCCCTCCTGAGGCAGGTAGATAATTATAGCCAAGCACTCCCAATTGTGTTGTAAATGAAATAGCCAAGAGAAAACAAAAGCAAGTGGAAGCAGATGCTAACTTGTGCATTTAGAGGAGGATAATTTTGAAGTGGGTACTTGATTAGCTATTCAGATTGCTCCAGAGCTTTAATTTCATGTTTACTAAAATGGGTACATGCAGTAACACCTTTAACCTCTTAATTTCTCTCCAGTTTTCTCATAGTTTCTCTCCTGTGAATCTGCCCTGAATGTTTTTTTTGGGAGTTTTGTTTTTTTTTTTATATCTTTGATTTCCATGAAAAAGAGGACTTGATGGGGACAAAATATCTCCATTCCAGTAAGAGCAGAATGTTCTGTCATGCCTGAGCTATCTTCAGTGCTATACTTCTCATGCTCTGTTGGGCTGCAGTATATTATCTGCTGTTTTAAGAGAATTCAATTCCTTAGTGCTCATGAGAGGTTCCAGCAGTGGAACCTAATTACAGGACTGGTACCATTGGGGACGGTAGGACTGAAGCTTCCTGTCTGGAAAGACCAGTCTGATAGTTCAAAGAACATTTTTCTGTAGCTTCCTAGTTGCCTGTAATTGTGTTTCCTGATACCCCCCTACCTCCCTGTTTAGATTTTATTCTAAATTTCAATCCTTAAACCAATTAGGGAATTGAGAATGTAAGAATAAACCTGCTTTGCAGTGAGTCTTGTTTGAATCCATTTAGTAATATGGATGTGTGCAGTAGGTGGCAATGACTAAGGCCAAAACCCTTCTGTTTACACAGTAAATCAATATCTCCCATTCCTACAGAATTAAAGCTTTCAAATTAGTTCATATCTCAGTCTTAATTAGTGGTGGTGATCTTTACCCTGCTTTGTGTTTTTGCCATTACTAAAATTGTACAACAGAATAGCATATACCAGCATTTATTTCTATTTCATTTTACTAGACCATTTTCAGTTTATTTCCATTCCTGGTTGTCGATCAGGGCTGGGAACCTCTTGACATCAACTGTTATCTGTAAGCAGATCAGAAATGAAAGAGACTGATGGTTGGAGCATCGAATCTCTTTGCTTTAAGGTTCTCATTTGCTGCGCATAGCAACACAGAAGCATCCATTGATACCCAGAGGCAGGAGCTGATAGATTATGTGTAATCACACATGAAGGAGTCGCAATAGCCCAGGCTGGTAGTATCATTTTAGATACTATTTGGGCACTTTGGGAGGGGGGCTTCATAGGGATTTTCTGTGCATCTTTAACAATAGTGTTTGCTGCCATTAATCACTGGGAATATATCTGATGAATTTCCACAGGTTCTCCAAATTGGGGTGAAGGGGAAGATGAGTTTGTGATTTGTATGCACCAGCAAAATATTGTTATTGAAGATGAGGCTTGCCTGTAGCCTCTCGTATGATCCTGAAAAGATTTAAATCCTTCCTTTATCTGTAATAAACACAGCTGATCTTGTTTCAACAGGACCAGTTGCAAATTAGTATTTGCTGGCCCCCAAACAATTTTTATGAATATTCAGTATAACTGGAATATCTTTCCTGACCCTGCTCTGCATTCTCACACCTGTTCTAAATATTTTCTTTCCAGTATTTAGGAGGCCAGATTTTCACACCTACAGATCAAAGGAAAGGTCTGCAAATTGTTAAGCTAAAAGGCTTGCCCCTTTTAGATGCCGCTGATATTTTGATAGGTTTGACACACAGTATACAGGTTTATGAGCAATGGAAAAGGAGAGAGGAGGATGACCTCAGCTTCTGTGACTTTCATCCTCCTCCTGGCACATTGTTGGTTGGAATGCAAATCCCCTTAGTGATAAGAGGTGTCAGCTTGAGCAATGTCTTGTCTTCTGCCAGGCCTGTGCAAAGTCACCTTTTTTGCTGCTACCTGATTTTTAGTTTTTTCTTAAACACATTTCCTGGCATCTTGGTGACATTGCACAGTGAAGTGGTAGAGAATATGTTATATGATTGTTGGACACAAAGAGAGAGCATTAGAAATTAATGATTTTGGTGAGGCAATTGTGATATCAAAATTTGTTCCCCTGTTTATTTTTTATATTTGTGATAAAACTTCTGTGGAACAATATCTTTCTGTTTCTATTATAACATCGAAAGGATCAAATTACAATGAATTCTCCAGGGCAAGAACTGGAGGGCTTGAGATCATTTATGTCAAGAGAATAACTTTGGGACATGCCCTGAACCTTCCAATTTTCTTTTGTGGCATTGGCAGAAATTACTTGCTGTATCTTTAGGGCCCTTCATTTTTAGTTTAAGCTAGATTTTACCGAAAACATCCCAGGTTTTAGAAGAACCATTATTTCTGGGTTTATATTTTTTAATCAGTTTTCAACTGATTATCGTAATACTCAACACAGAATTTTGTTTTGCTTCTGCAAAATTTGTGACAGGCCCCAAGCTCTCTTCTTACCCTCTCCTCCCTCTGTTCCTTGATTTCCCCACCTGTTGCCAACACAGGAGGTGAGGATGAGGTCTTCATACATCTGTCCACCAAAATAGTCTGAAACACAGAAAAATTAGTTGTCTTTGCACTAAATTTTCTCCTGGTTTTGTTACAATAAACACTGATCAATTCCCATGAAAAATAATTAAAACCAAATTTCCTTGAGTATCTTCTGAAGTACTCTGTCGGGTGTTAGCAGAATTCATAAGCAAGCGTTTGCTGGCATTATGGTTTCTTGTTTAGGAGCTAGTAGTAACTCTGCACTTACAGGCCGACTCAATATCGTACGCTCAGGCTAGTGCACAGGTTAACCTGCGGTTGGAGACACATTTTAGACGCGCGTCCATAACCCCTGATGCAATAAGGGAATCAGCACATCCAAAACAGCAAGTAGCTAATAGCGCTCATCACATGTAAATGCTGTGTTGATGAGGCTATGAACTAATACCCCGCAGTAAAAAAGAATAACCTTGCATCCAACGAGCACATTTTAACCCTCAAAAATGAAGACCAGCCCCGGAACTGGCGCTAAGTCATGAGGCGCCCCAAAACCTGAACAGAAAAGCAGAAAATACTGCTTTTCTGTGGTTCCTCCGACTTAATATCATTGTGATATTAAGTCGGAGGAACCCCCACAGAAAGCAGCAACATGGGGGGGAAAAAAAAGTCTTAGTGGTCAGGTTAGGAAAACAGTTGCTCAATTTACGAGTGTTCTTTTTCCTAACCTGCGCACAGCCACTTTTCCCAGGCGCCTGATGCTGAAGAGGCACTAGGAATGCACAATTTATCCCTAGCGCATCCTTTTTAACACAGAAGCTTATTAGCATATTGCATTGCATGCTCAGGAGAGGTGAATGGGGGCACGTGTTAGGAAAGTGAGTGCTCAATCATGAGCGTCCGTTTTTCGCGCACCAGTTTTGCATCAACCTGTTGGTCTTTTATTCTTGTTGCATTATAACTATCCACTCTTAAGTGCACTGTTCTTGTGCCAGATCAAACGCATACTGTAGAGCAGAGGTGGCCAACTCTGGGTCCTCAAGATTCACAAACAGGTCTTGGTTTTCAGGCTGTCCACATTTGCATGCACTACTTTCACTGTATACAAATTTCTCTCATGCATATTCATTGTGGGTAGCCTGAAAACCAGAGCTGTTTATGGCTCTTGAGGATCAGAGCTGGCCACCCCTGCTATAGGTGTGCTTTCAAAAGGGTTTCTACTTTCTCCTCCACTAACAAAAAGCACCATATTTCTGACAGCAGCATTTTACAGATCTCAATAAAGAATAAATGCTCTGTGGTTTTGGCCCTATTAGCACAGCACGCATGTTTAATTTGAGTCTGTGTGTATTTAGGATCTTAGCAATCAATACTTGACTACAGTTTTTCCACCCCTGCCTTCCTTTCTTTCTTTCCCATGTCAGTAATCATGCATGCTTGACTGATGAATGATACATTTAGTAGCAACAAGCTGGATCTCATGGATTTTTTTTATCTTGCTTTTTATCAGCCCAGGAACAAAAACTCATTATATAGTCTTGAAAGCTACAGCACTTGCATCCATAAACTATTCCCAGTGTCCATCTGCAGTTATATAATTTGCATTTACCTTATAGAATTATGCATGAAATTTAGAAAGGGGCTATTTGTAACCTTAGGTGTCAGCAAGGACCTTCGCATTCAGTTTTTTTATTTTTCCTGTGAATTTATCAGTGTTTATAACTACAAAAAGGAGAAATCGGCAGAACAATTTGACTTATTTTTTCAGATATATATCTTTATTTTGTTCTTGTTGTAATAAACACTATTAAATTCCCAGGAGAAATAAAATAAAAGCTGAAAATGAAAGTCCCTAGCTATCAGCAATAGGGTGAAAGTCTTTAAATTAATTTCTGTCCCTCCCCCCAACTGGGATCCCACTGAATTAACCACACAGAGAAATCAAATGAAAGGTATAAAATGCCCTGGGGAGAGAAGCCCAATGGAAATCAATGGCCAGAACTGAGTTTTCTGAACTCTTCTTCTTCTCCAGTTTGATAATGACAGATATTGAGAACCAAACAATTCATGAGCCATGTAATCCATGACTCCATGACACTGTTAGAATAATTCAGCACTGTTGTGGATATGCTTTGGTTTCATCTATAGAATATTTAGAGAGCCATTTCTTTGGGCAGTTTTAAACCTGACACTTTCAAGTTCCTTCTGGCTCCTGATGTGATGATAATGCTGAAAGTTCGGTTCACGTGCTGCTGTTGAGATGGATTTCATATGGCCCCCACTCATGCATTGAAACAGTCATTTTCTGTCTCTTCTACCCATGTATAGGCCATCGATAAATTCTGCCGTGTTAGCGGTGGGTTTTCTGGTGTCAAGGATGTATACTCTTCTTCTCCAAACTACGATGATGTGCAGCAGAGCTTTTTCCTAGCTGAAACATTGAAGTAAGTAAATCTAATTTTCTTGATTATACTTTCACATTAAGTACTATGAACCTTTCATTCGCTGAAGAACAAAGTGCACGGAGTAATATGCAGGAAGCCCTTTAGTCTTATCTCTGCCTTTATGTAGATTTGCCACCTCAAAGAGGCTGATTCAGTCCTGATTTTGCCCCATCATATGCTGAGTTCTACTTCCATGCATGCAATGTTCTGTATCGATTGTAAAGAAGGCAACATATATCATTGTAAAGCACTATCCGGCCAGGGTTGTGCAGGCTGCCTGCATAATGCTCCAATCCCAAACCAGCCAGCAATAGTTTGTGGTATGGGACCCGATCTCTTTCCAGGTTTATTAACAAAAAAAAAAGGATCTACAGTAGGGGAAAATAATGGTTCACCAGTCTCTATAAACTTGCACAAATGAAAGAGGGATGCTCACTGACATATGTAGCACAGTACAGATTAAGCACATTAACCTCGTTCATCAGCTGAATGCAATATTACAAACCAGATGTACTAAAGAGTTTTTCCCATTTTGTGCCTATGGGAAAAATGTTTAGTATGTCTGGCCCTAGATGTAGTCATAATGGGAAACAGAGCATTTCAGAACAAGCTGCCATAGGGTTCTATTACAGTGGTGGAATTGCCCATTGGTACTGTGTATTTCTCTTACCTGATTGCTACCACCTTTGATCAGATGCAGAAAAGAAAAGCACATCCATGATGATGCTGTGCTGTTAGTCACCAGAAGACTGTATTAGCACTGGGTTCTATACTCAAAGCATGAATACAACATTAAGAATGATCTCACTAGAGGTGATTTTTAAAAACAAGTTGTGAATATTATAAATGATATATCTTATGCCAACTGAAAACCAAACATACATGTAGATCAAGAAATATCTAATATTAATGCACTCCTGACAGCAAATAACAGATCTAAATGCTTTTGTATCTCTTAACATTACACATGTGCTCTCACACACTCTTGCTCTGTGTTCTTTTATTCAAGAGTGCCATCCATTTTCATCCAGCAACGGGAGCAGGGGAGGGAGGTGTTGGAACCTGCCGTTTGTGCTAGAGAGTATACCAGGAATGAACATCTGTCATATCCTGGCATCTGAGAGCTAACATCTGTTTTGCCTGCTTTCTCCCCCACCAGGCTGCCGGTCCATTTATAGGTCAGCATTTGCGTTTCAGTGGCCACTTCCTTTTCTTTCCGCTACACCAGTCCAGAACATAAGAAATTGCCATACTGGATCAGACCAAGGGTCCATCAAGCCCAGCATCCTGTTTCCAAAAGTGGCTCAATCCAGGCTTTACAAGTACCTAGCAATTACCCAAACACTAAGTAGATTCCATGCTACGGATGCCAGTAATAGCAGTGGCTATTCCCTAAGTCAGCTTGATTAATAGCAGTTAATGGACTTCTCCAAAAACTTCTCCAAACCTTTTTTTAAACCCAGCTACACTAACTGCACTAACCATATCTTCTGGTAACAAATTCCAGAGCTTAATTGTGCGTTGAGTGAAAAAGAATTTTCTCCAATTAGTTTTAAATGTGCCCCATGCTAACTTCATGGAGTCCCACCTAGTCCTTCTTTTATTCGAAAGAGTAAATAACTGATTCACATTTACCCATTCTAGACCTCTCATGATTTTAAAGACCTCTATCATATCCCCCCCTCAGCTGTCTCTTCTCCAAGATGAACAGCCCTAACCTCTTCAGCCTTTCTTCATAGGGGAGCTGTTCCATTCCCCTTATCATTTTTGTCACCCTTCTCTGTACCTTCTCCAGTGCAATTATATCTTTTTTGAGATGTGGCGACCAGAATTGTACACAGTACTCAAGGTGCAGTCTCACTATGGAGCGATAGAGGCATTATGAAATTTTCTGTTTTATTCACCATTCCTTTCCTAATAATTCCTAACATTGTTTGCTTTTTTGACTGCTGCAGCACACTGAGCCGATGATTTCAATGTATTATCCACTATGATGCCTAGATCTTTTTCCAAGGTGGTAACTCCTAATATGGAACCTAACATCGTGTAACTACAGCAAGGGTTATTTTTCCCTATATGCAACATCTTCCACTTGTCCACATTAAATTTCATCTGCCATTTGGATGCCCAATCTTCCAGTCTCGCAGGGTCCTCCTGCAATTTCACAATCCGCTTGTTATTTAACTGCTCTGAATAATTTTGTACCATCTGCAAATTTGATAACCTCACTTGTCGTATTGCTTTCTAGATGATTTATAAATATATTGAAAAGCACCGGTCCAAGTACAGATCCTTGAGACACTCCACTGTTTCCCCTTTTCCATTGAGAAAATTGACCATTTAATCCTACTCTCTGTTTCCTGTCTTTTAACCAGTTTGTATTCCATGAAAGGACATCTCCTCCTATCCTATGACTTTTTAGTTTTCTTAAAAGCCTCTCGTGAGGGACTTTGTCAAACACCTTCTGAAAATCCAAATACACTACATCTACCAGTTCACCTTTATCCACATGTTTATTAACCACTTCAAAAAAATGAAGCAGATTTATTAGGCAAGACTTCCCTTGGGTAAATCCATGTTGACTGTGTCCCATTAAATCATGTCTTTCTATATGCTCTACGATTTTGATCTTGAGAATAGTTTCCACTATTTTTCCTGGCACTGAAGTCAGGCTCACTGGTCTATAGTTTCCTGGATCGCCCCTGGAGCCCTTTTTAAATATTGGAGTTACACTGGCCACCCTCCAGTCTTCAAGTACAATGGATCATTTTAATGGGTTTCATCCCTTTTCCAGAGGATGGAGGCAAACCTTTTTGTTTTTGTTTGTTTTATGACATCACTACTACATATGTGACGTACACAACTGGTATACCCAGTATTTTCTGCCTCCAATAGATGGAAGGATGGATGCTTTAGCAGCTTTCTTTCCATTTTTCCTTAGCCTAAGAATTTGAATTTAGTTCTGATTTCATAACTGGTTTGACTTATATTAAAAGAGAAAGGCCAAAGGCTGCATTGCTTCAGGCCATGCTCCTGTGAAATTTTACAGTGCAACGAACCTACATCTTAATTCTGCACCCTTACACTAGTGAGAGGTATCAGAGTTGTTATATTTGTGATATTAAAGTTGCTTCTTTGGGAAACATCTTCTTTGGGAAACAACTTCTTTGGGAAGTATCTTCAGTTTTGCATAATCAGGAATCATTTACAGTTCAAAGCACTCTTTTGGTCTGGCAACTGTTCCCAGAACATTTACCAAGGTGTAATGGTTGTTGTACCGGCATTCTTAAGAAAAGAAGGGATAATGGTACAATCATATCTGGACGATTGGTTGATCAGATCCAAGTCTCATTCCGAAGGAATCCTGGTTTCAAACAGAGTAGTAAATTTACTAGAAAGTTGAGGTTGAATAGTCAATTTTGTAAAATGCAATCTCCAATCATCCCAGTCAATAGAATATCTGGGAACTCAGTTCAGTACCAAAGAGGGATATGTCAGTCTCACTTCCAAAATAATTATTCAGATTATTGATCAAGTAAAGAGATTTATAAACCAACAAGCACCAAAGGTTTGGGATTATCTTCAATTGCTAGTTACCATGGCAGCAACCAGAAACTTAGTACCATGGTCCAGAGCCCACATGAAATCTTGTAATTTGCATGTCTATCAAGATGGAAGATTCAAAATTACGAGTGTCTGCTCCCCCTGCCAATTTCACTAAGAGTCTGGTTTGGTGGTCACAAAGAACAAACCTAGAGAAAAGGTATTATGCTAGAATCTCCAGCATGGATTTTAGTAACCACAAATGGGTTGGGGAGCACGTTGTCAGACTTGGATGGAAGCATCAATGTCAATAAATCATCTAGAGGCCAGAGCGATAAGTCTGGTATTGCTTCATTTTCTTCCTCTCCTAAAGGGAAAGGCTGAGAGATTACTCTTCGACAATGCAATGGCAGTAGCATACATAAACAAATAAGGAGGAATTTGGAGTCAAGAGATATCCAAGGAGATAAATCTTCTTTTCATCTGGGCAGAAAGAAATCTTTCACAAATATTTGCACTTCATATTGCAGTGCAAGAAAACATACAGGCTCATTTTTCTCAGCAGGAACATGGGAGCTCAGCCAGGAGTCTCATCAGGAAATTGTAAAGGGATGGGGGTGACCATCAAATAGACCAGGAATGCCTTATCGATGTATGACTAAGAATGCCTGCCGATTTTGTACTTTGTACTCACCTATTTTTGTATATAGTTGATTGTATCCATTTAATTTTTGGAATACTGCATCGCCTAACCAGTATTTTACCCTCCCCCTGTTTAATGTATTCTTATGGTTACATGTAAGGGCCCCCGCCCGAAAGTTATTTATATTCTGCTGTTATATGTAAGGGCTCCGCCCAAAAGCTTTTGTTCTTTGTGAACCGATGCGATGTGCATACGAACATCGGTATATAAGAGACTTTAAATAAATAAATAAATAAATTCAAAGGTAAAAAGATTTTTACAGTAGACTTAAGAGTTCGGCAGCGAAGCAACAGATACATTAGTGGAACTGTGGCCAGCGGTGGAGTTGATGAATGCTTTTCCTCCATGGCCCTTGATAGACCGTACTCTAAGGAAAATAGAGAAGGAGAAAGCACAACTAGTGCTAATGGATCCAGATTGGCCCAGGAGACCATGGTATGCAGATCTAATAAGATTATCAGTAGATCAACCCCTACATTTGCCAGGAGCCAGAGGGCTTATACATCAGGATCCCAATAATGGACAGTCCATCTCCATTCTTTCTTATGGCTTGGCACTTGAGAGGTCAAAACTAGTTAAGGTTATTCCCCCTCAGTAATTTCAGTTCTTTTATTTGCCAAAATGAATTCCATATCTTTGGCATACATTCAGGTGTGGCATTCTTTTGAGGCACATCGTAAGCTTAAAGGTGAATTTTAAAAGCCTGACGTGCGCCGAAATTAAAGCATGTGTGAATGTCAGGCCGGCGCATACCAAGCGGATTTTAAAAGCTGGCCAGTTATAGTTCAAAAAAGGGGTGGAGCATGGGCGTTCCTGGATTTAAACTTGAAATTTCCGAAATTTGCACATAAATACTTATGTTCATTGGCGAGCGCCAGGGTCCTCTGCTGCGTAACTTTACTTCTGCTATGGATGACATGTAAATTGTAAAACAAAAAATTCTAGGCAGATCAGCAGAGTTTTAAAGATTGAAGCTAACAGGAGAAGGGAAGTTATTAATCTAGTGGGGTTTGGAAGCCCTATCCCTTATCTGGGAGAACTGAGAAAACTGGAAATGGCATTGGCACATGTCTTTTAAAATCCCCCCACTTAACGCAGTAGAAGCACCATTTGCAAACACAGACATTTTTTTAAAGTTGTGCGCGGTCAGGCTATTTATAACATATGTGCATACACATGTGTATGTTATAAAATGGCCATGTCCCGACGAACGCACGCACATGTGTGCCCACATGCCGCTATGAAAATTACCATCTTAATGCATTATGACCTTAGTGGGCTGAAATTGCAGATATTTTATCATTTCTTCAGAAAGGCATAGATAAAGTTTTAGCCCTTAATTTGTTAAAGGTTCAAGTAGGACCGATTTTATGTTTCAGGGGCAGAATAAAAAGTACTTCAATAGCAGCTCATAAAGATGTTTTTAGATTCTTAAAGGGAGCAAAAAGCTTACATCTTCCCTTTAGAGCAGTAATTCCAGAATGGAATTTAAAGCTGATATTACGAGTACTGGCATCAGCACCTTTAAAAGCATTGAACCAAATTTCAGTTAAGGAGTTAACACAAAAAAACCCTTAATTCTAGTATCAATAACATCAGCAAGACATATATCAGAAATTTAGCCATTACCTTGTAGAGAGCCTTTCTTAAGATTTACCTCAGATTCAGTAAGTCCAGTGCCATCATTTTTACCAGAAGTAATTTCTGCTTGTCTCAATCAGACAATCTTTCTACCAGCATTCACAAAAGTTGAATCTAAATTCTTAGATGTACAATGAATGCTTACAAAAATACCTGGAGAACACAAATTCTTTTTGAAAATTAGAATTGTTCATGTTAATTGATGGTGAGGCTACATTCAAAATTACCATAGCTAGATGGATTAAAGAGACATGGTTATTCAAACAAGCGTTCCCTAAAGAACAGACACCCTCTCGTGGACCCTATTTCTTCACCCATTCTCAGCACGTTCTGGATCTTAAGTATTTTGTCTTTTGACTCTAAGCTTCATGTTCTAATCTATCTTCAGCATGGTTCCTCCCTCTTTAACACTCCCATTTTAAACCCCCTCAGCATCAGGTCATAAGGCGCCTCTGGTCTGTATATATTTACTGACCGGGTAACCTAACTGACCTGCATATTTTATTTCCTTGCTATCAGCCGTTATTAGTTCTCACAGTTATGCATGTATTGATGGATGCTAACTTCGTATTCTATTATTGCTAACCATAATCTTACAGTTATGCTTTTAATGATGGATGCCAACCTCGTACTCTAGTGTTCCGGCATATCCCTTGTTTGATGTTATCCTTGTTCGATGTATCCCTTGTTCGACGTAATAATAATATGTTTAACCATGGTTCGATGTAAACCGATGTGATATGTCTATGCATGAATATCGGTATAGAAAAGTGCTAAATAAATTTCATTAGTCTGTGTTGCAAAGTAGATAGGCTCCCGATATCATTAGAGCCCATTCAACAAAAGCCCAATCATCATTTTGGGCAGAAGTAGGTGCAGTAAGCCCTAAAGATATTTGTAAAGTGGCCACATGGTGGTGGTTAAATTCTTTTGTTAAACATTACAGATTGGATATTCTTACTAGACAAGACACCCTTTTTGGTGTAAGTATCCTAAAAGCAAGTTTAACATCCTCCCATCCAGAGTATTTGGGCTTTGGTACTTCCCAAACTTTCTGGTCTGGTGTAGCAAAAAGAAAAAGGAGAAATGTAATCCTACCTGATAATTTCCTTTCCTTTATTGCTGCTACACTGGGTCAATTAACCCACCCAAGAAGATTAAAATAAAAAAAATATTAAGTTTAGATGTTGGGAATATAATCTTATGGGGAAAAATGTCATGAAGACACTTCTTAAGCATTTCAAAGACATTTCAGATTTGAAGCTTTACAGTTATGCATATTGGGGTGAATTTTAAAAGCCTGGTGCATGCCAAACCTGAGAGATGCATGTAGAAGTTGCGCCTGAGTGCACCATGTGGATTTTAAAAGGGTCCCCTACCACATAGCTTCATTTACTATTTGATTAAAATTTGGAAAGGTTTCCCCTTTCTGCCAAAAACTTGATCAGTAATTAATTAGCAGCCATCGTATGCAAGGGGGCAGGGAAATAGTTAAATTTTGTTTTGCTTGCATCATCTGCTCAGAAGCTGCTTCCTACATATGTCAATATTATCATAATAAAAAGTGTTTGCTCTATAGATCATAAATATTGCCCGGATGGTAATTGCAATTAGTATGTGACCTGACATGCAATGTTTTCTGACAGAGAAATTGACATAAAGTTGCTCTGCAGGTCTATTGTAAGCAGAGTAAAAAAAATGAGACAGTTGTGGAGCCTTAATATAACCTCCCTGACTTCTGTCGCCATGAACATAGACATGGTTTGCAGACCTGGTCAATAGGTTTCTTTATGTCGGATAAGGTGTAGCCATACTAATGGAATATACCTGAGAAAAGAAATTTGAAGGATCCAAAGGTAGACACATTCAGTCTTCTTAGTCACTACCACCACATTCCCTAGTGAACTGATTGTAAGGCCTTTTTAAAGTATGGAATTTGAAGGCTTGTTTATTCTAAAAACAAATCAAACACATTACTTATCCAGGACAGCTTTAATCACCTCATTAACTGACTGAACAAAACAAGAAATGTAAAGAAAAAAATATTTTCATATAAAGCATAATGAAGTGCTTTAAAACTGTTTAAAACAGTGCTTCCATTCATCATTGGTTTCCACAGAAAGCAATCATAATTTAGGATACCTATTTATTTTATGTATGTATTTAAATATTTTTATATACTACCTTCCCAGAGAACCATCCAAAGCAGTGTGCAGACTGGCATTAAAACATTATACAACAAAACCAAACATCCATACACCAAACAAAAAAAACAAAATCCTTAAAAACTCAAGAAACCAAGCCTGATTACTTCCCCTGTCCACATATACCCTATGCCCAGCAATGTTGATCACAGTCCCAAATATTGTCAGCAGCAACAAAAAAACAGGTACATAGAGCAATCAAAATTAATCTTGCCTCAGGGCACAATATTACCAGATGTTAATAACATAGGGACAATTATAAGATTATATTTACACAAGATCAACATATCTGTCCAGAGAAAGTCATGAAGGAAATTTGGCTATTCCCAATAAAAGAACAAGCCAGTGTACCCAGAAGAAAATAAAGCAAACCTCTTAAACTTTTGACTATGCAAAACCAAAATCTATCCTGCAAGTACTGGTTACAGGAGACAACATGAGGCTATCCAAGCTCTTAACAGCTAAACCAGCAATTACATGAAGGTGATGGTTAAAAAAAAAAACCCAAAACAAAACACATTACGATGTGGTTCAAGAGCCAAGTGCCTTAAAGTTGACCCTGCTGACTTTATTTCAAATGGTTATTCTTAATTGTTTAATCAGCATTTCAAATCTAAAATGTCAGAAATGTTGGTGAGACCTGTCTTCCTAACTGTCATTTAACATTTAAAATGAATGTTTTTATTGAGCGGTGACCATTAAGAATAAAGGTTCAAGAAGGTAAATGCGGTAAAGTAGACTCATAGGGCTCGATTTAAGGATCAGGCAAAAGTCCTTCTAGCTGAGCAATATATATGGGTAGATTTTAAAAGGGATACTTGCATAAGTAATGCGCGTAACCCTTTAAACACCCCCCCCCCCGCGCGCGCCGAGCCTATTTTGCATAGGCTCGGGAGCGCACGTAAGTCCCGAGGTTTTGCTAGGGGGGCGTGTCAGGGGCAGCGCAATGTTCGGAGTGTTCTGGGGGGCGTGGCCAGGGAATCGCGCGGTGGCGGCCAATCGGCGCACGCGAGTTACGCCTGCCTGGAGCAGGCATAACTTTCACGATAAAGGTAGGGGGGGTGTAGATAGGGCTGGGGGGGGGGGGGGTGGGTTAGGTAGGGGAAGGTGGAGGGAGGCCGGAGGGAACGGGCAGCGTGTGCAAGGTGCACAAATGTGCACCCCCTGCGCGCGCCAACCCTGGATTTTATAAGATACGCGCGGCTACATGCGTATCTTATAAAATCCGGCGTAATTTTGTTTGCTCGGGTGTACATTTATAAAATCTACCCCATATTTAGTTTCATTCAAGGTTGGTTTGTAAAGATGTCGCCATGTATTAAGATACTCACAATACACAGCACACTGGTAATTTGTTTGCAATCATTAAAAAAAAACTTTTTTGAACCAATTTCACAGGGAAAAAAAAATACTTTTCATAAGTTCTATGCCCAAAACTGTGGTCTTTTTCTGCAACAGCCATTTGTAATAATTTTTTATATTAAAATATTCCACTTGAATACTAAGGTGCTTGATATCTCTCGTATGCCGTAATATCTTTATGAACAGTATCCAAATAAAGCAGCCTCAATAGTACTTATCCAACATAAAGCTGGCATAGCCATGTTTCGCCTGTTGCGCTGCATCGGGGCTATGCCACAAGATTTTACAAAGTGGCTGTCTGAGGTTTTCCCTTTCAAATTAAATGTAAATATATATATATAACTATAGAAAACACACTTTCAGGCAATATTAATAAATAACTGTCTATCGTTACCTATAACACAACCAAACACTCTACACAGAGTGAAATACATACACTACTTATCACTTATAACCATATATCATCTTTTACAAACACATGATTTATATTAAAAAAAAAATATTTTTATTACACATCAAAAATGTCTATTGTATTAATTTTAAATGTATTGCACTTTACAACATTTGCACTTTAGCCACACACCAAATTTAATTAACACATATCAATACTTCTTTTATAAAACATCCCTCCCCTTAATCATACATCCATAACCATACATACCCATGCATACAAACAACACATTCATAAAAAATCCCTCACAAATATTTCATTAATCAAATTCATCAATATCTTTGACTAATTGTACATTAATTACACAATGTAATATTTATACCCATATAATTAAACCACTCTGGATGTTCAAGATGTTTTTTTATGTGGTATGTTCTCTCACATCAATCTGTCCCTTCAAAATATTTTTTCTGTGCAGTATATTCTCTCGGATCAATCTGCCCCAAATAATGTTCTCTCAATTCAATCTGTCCCAACAAGGCCATTGTTTCACCGCCAGTCGGCTTCTTCAGGGGAAATACACTACCGGAGGAGAACCTTACTTGTTGTAAACAGTCAATTCATTGTTCTCCGTACTTGAACATAATGAATTGACGGTTTACAACAAATAAGGTTCTCCTCCGGTAGTGTATTTCCCCTGAAGAGTTGGAGTGCCCCCCCCCCCATCCAACTTTGCCAGCGCCGGTGCTCATGCCTCTGGACGAAGGCCGATCACGTAGGGCCCCATTCCCTGTAGATTACAGTGAGGATGAAGCCCCTTATAACCCCTGGGAGGATGACTCTGCAGAATTCGAATCCCTCTGCTGGCAAAGAATGAATGCAGCTCACAGTGGCAAGCCTGCTGGTTCCTGGGCTACTCATTGTCTGCTACTGTGAGATAGCTGGACAATAAGCAACCCTGGATTGTAGCACAAACCCTAGCCTTATGAAGCAAATGCAGAAATAATTCACACAATATAGAGGATCTTTCCAGTTATTCCACCATGACGGTCAACCTAAAAACTAAAGCACTCCATACTCATACAAAAAGCAGAGCATGGGCAGTGTGATGCAAGTTTCCCTATTCCTGTTTATCAGTAGATTGCTGTGCTTGACTCTAGGAGGGTGTGACGCCTGGGACAATGTGGCTAAAGCTGACCTCCACACTCCTCTCCAAAGATTAAAAAGCAAGGGGTAGGGGGAACTGTAACTTCTGGCCTGGTGCTGATATCTGTGGGGCATGAGCTGCTGCTGCTTCTGGCCTGCCAGTACTCCTAGTGATATTGGGGGTGGGACTACCATGGCAGTGTGGAATCCAGGGCAGTTAACCTAATTTGCTTCCCTCTACCTTTCCCAGATAGCCTTGCTGGATTGAATTGTAAATAGCCTATAAATGAAAGTCTCCCATGTCCAAGAGCCAGTCCACTAAGCTGTCCATTTAAAAAAATAAATTCTGTAAAAAAAAAAATATATATATATGTTTGTTTAAAAGTTCATATGTATCGCTTGTAAAGGAAAAACCATACCAGGCGGTTAACAGCGGAACATGAACAATAAAAAAAAAAATATTTAACAAGCTAACATGGCGATAGTTTGTTAGATAAATAATTCTGGGTTTGTTCAGCAAAACCATGCCTTGCTGCAATTGTAGCTGGAAGGCTTGTGACCGGTGCTTCCTTCTAAAGAAACAAGCTGGTGCAGTTATTTTCCAGCAGTCTTTTTCTGCTGTCATTCTTCTTTCTATATTAGTTCAATAGCATAAGCAAAGCTTTAGTGTTTTGGAGGATGACTCCTATAGTGAGCCACAGGTTTCAGTGGCTTCTCCCAGTCTGAATTACTGGGTCATCTGTCAATATTGGAAAATGTGATATATTTTGTAGAGTGTAGCACGGCTGACAGTACTGTTTAAATCAGTACTGCTGCTAGCTGTGAAACACTCTGCCTGCATATTGACTGGGAGTGTCCTTAATCTAGGCTAGCGTAGGCCGTGATTGTGGTGATCCTTGACATGCTTTTTCTTTCTGTTACCAGGTATTTGTACCTTCTCTTCTCCAGCGATGACCTACTACCTTTTGACAACTGGGTATTCAACACCGAGGCCCACCCTCTGCCTGTCTTGCATTTAGCAAATGGCACTCTTTCAGGAAGCCCCACATCTCGATAGATGCTCCCTGGGGAGGACTGAGAAAGGGAAAGAGACTGCTCTACTGTATTTTGTTTACATGGACCATTCTGGAAATGAAATCTCTTATACGTGCAGGACTGTCTTGGATTACAGGGTGAGAGGGGAATGGCAGCTCACTTTAAGCTCATGAGTGGGCATAAGAATGAGATAAATTTATTCCATTTTCTACTTGACCAAAATGCCAAGCTCATGGCAGCATCAAGACTTAGGGAGGGGGAATGATGTAGTACACCCCATTGCTTCTAGCTTTTATCAAAAGGCTGGGTCGGTGCCAGTGCCCAGGGTTCAAGGCTGCATTCACATGGAGACACGTATGAAGATTTAATAAAGTACCTCCTTGAAGCTGAACATAAAGTTCAGTGTTTGACTCTGAGTTACAGGACAACATCTTAGAAGGTGTATCATGCACGCACCTGCTCGAATAGAGCAGAGTTCAAAATCTTCTCTCCTTTTTTTTGTTTTTTTTCTGTTAAGTTTCCTGACCTAAATGGCATGAACAGAGCAGCAGCAATGAAGACAAGTAAATCCAACCCCAGCACAAGATGGTTTGACATAGACAAAACATTTAAGACATTTTTTTCTTTTTAATTTTGAACAGCAACATTTAAATGAATTCCAGTCCATGTGGACCAATCTGGCAGCCATTCATAGTGCCTCTCGTTTTCCAGGTCCGATGTTCTTCTCTGGCACTCCAGCACCATAGGTCATTTTGGGAGGGAGTGGGGTGAATTGGGCAATGTTACTATTGGAAAATGTCAATGGAGATCACACTTCGGTTTCCATATAAGATTGGTTCTGCTGTCTTCACACATTCGCGATTTGAGCTTGGAGCAGAGCATACTGTATCCATTCCTTAATGAAAGCAGTATCTGAAGCCTAGAAAGAAGAAAAGCAGCACTGAAAAGCTTTTCAGAAAGGCTGCTGCGTGCATTTTGTCAATGTTTGGTTTGTACTTGAAAGAAAATGCAATCATGAAATATTAGTTCTGATTACAACTTCTTTCTGGATCCATTGTGGTTTTTTTTCAGGCTGCAGGGTACTGCATGGTCAATGGCACATGTTACCTTCTTTGCACCATAAATTCATTTTCATTTTTCTGTATTCACGGTGCTTTTTAGGATTGGTTTTGCAAACAATTTTTTTAGCTCCAGATCTTTACTGCAGTGGATTCCTCTTGTATGTACACACCATAGAACCTCAAGGGGAAACGTGCATGTCCTGATTGTTATATACATGCTGAGTATGTTCAGTTACAATATATTACCTTGCATTCCCATCAGAGATCGAATGTGCCCAGTTTTGGCAGCTCTTGGCTCTCAAACAGTAAACTGAGAAAGCTACCATTCAGTGGCTCTGACATGGGATTCACAACATCAGTTATGCTAACAGCTGCTAAATGGTGTTATTTGGATACTATAGGCCACAATTCAGATTTTGTGCACACAACCAAAGAACCTGTGCATACAAACAAACACAAGTACAGTCTGATAGAAAAAACACTGCAACTTGAAAATTGCACATTTAATAGCAATCAAGGGTGGTGCATACCAATAGTTAACTGTACTTACCATGGCATGTGGAACAGCTCTGCTCTTTAAAAAAAAAAAAAAAAAGAAAGAATTCTATGAGAAACCAAATGCCTTTCTGATTTTGTTTTTTAATGCAAACTTCAGAATTTTCCACAGGTGCATAAGTGAATTTCTGACTGTACATAGACAGGAGTTGAAATTCCCTGTCTTCTATAAGAGTAGTTCTAAACTAATGCTCACATAATGGTATGGCAGTATAACATGCACACTTCATAGTCACAAGTCCAGAGGAACTTGCCACAAATGCCATTTTATTTTTGGGATGTGTAAATCATATAAATGATTTATTACATGAGTCTTCTTCTGGTGTTGGCCTCTTTTGTCTCTCTCTATATATTTTATTAGAGCACTGTGAGAATTGTTAGAGGGTGAAAATTTATGTGCCTTATTGTGCTGTTGGACAAGAGACATTAGTTGACCAGTTGCTTATTGACAAAGTGAATAAAAGATAGCAGTATTGCATGCATGACAGATGTATAGTATGAACAGAGTGAAAAAGTAAGAAGACTAGGAGCAGGACACATGGATTAGGGTTTATTATTGCTGTTGCTAACAGATGACCACAAGTGGTACAAAAGCATGAGCAAACGATTATCTCTGGTTCCCTGCCCAACAGTCAAGCAAATTTGGAGTTTTCATTCTGTCCCCTGATATACTGACAAAATTAGAGACACGTTCATCCTTTTAATGGGGCGATTGCAAATTTAAACTGTTTTTCTGTTAAATCCAGTAATATTCCATTATGATGTAAGTTTACCCTGTTAGCACTTATGAAAGGGTTTTGCATTCAATGACATCTGAAAGGACCTTTGTGGTTTTAAAAGATCATGTGCCATGATATCTTATTTTTGATCATTTAAAAGGTTTATTTATTTACTTATTTAAGGATTTTTATATGCCGACATTCGTAGGTACATCATGTCGGCTTACATCGAACATTGTTAACAGTAAATGAAGAAACGTTACATGGAAAGGAATTTCTAGAACCAAGAACTTCTCATGTGAGGGACTAAGGGGGTAGGCTCAGGAACAACATCAGGAAGAATTTTTGATGGAATGGGTGCTGAGTACATAGAATGCCTTCCAGGAGCAAATCATGGAGGCTAAAATGGGAAAAGCACAAAGGATCCTCAATTGCAAAAAAAATGAAGAGATGACAGAAGCCCTAACCAAGCAACACGTGTTGAAAGTACCCTATTGGAACAATTCAGCAAGTGGTGCAACTGCCAGAATGTATGGTAAAGTGGGTAATCTGAAATGTTAGAAGGCCTAGCAGGCAGCCATGCAGCTGGGTCTTTCTGGCAGGTTGCAATGAAAGAACAAATAGCAATGGAGTCTGTCTAGCAAGCTACCAGTATATTAAGATCTAGAAATCTTAGCGCAGGGGCAGCCAACTTTAGTCCTCAAGAGCCACAAACAGTTCTGGTTTTCAGGATCTCCACAATGAATATGCATGAGATAGATTTGCCTGCATATTCATTGTGGATATCCTGAAAACCTGACTGGCTGGGGGTCCTCTAGGACAGATTTGGAATCCTCTGTCCTAGAGAAAATATATGCACTCAGCTGGTTTTGTTTGGCAAGTTATGCAGGGGACCTAGGAGGCCAGATGATAGGGCAACAGCCACTCTAGTATTCGTAATTATTTAGATTTTTACATAGCCTTGTTGTTAGACATGGGAGGAAATGAAAAGGGTGCTGTGTGTGTGTGAACTAAATAGGAGGTTTTGTATGCTTACCTGCCCAAGATGATAGGCTAGGATGGAAGCAGATAAAAACTGCCCTGGATAAGGTGTGATATCTTACAAGTGGTCACACTTTAGAGCTTGCAACTAGGGGTATATCTTTTACAGAGTAGAAAGGAATAACTGGGCAGACCAGATGAGCTGGTTGACTGTTTAGTTAGAAAAAAAAAACCTAAAAGTGTTACAAAAGTTGTTTGCATTAGGCATGGACATTGGAAGCTCTGATAAAATGTATTCCATACATAAAAACGGGTGAAGAAAGATCAAATGACTGACAGCATGATTTAATAGCGAGGTGAAAGAAAGTTAAAGCCAAAAGAGCATTGTTCAAAAAATGGAAGGAAGACTCAAATGAAAATAGTCAAGAGCATAAGCACTGGCACATGTAAAACAGTAGAAAGACAGATTAAGAGAGGATTTGTAAAGAAGCTTGCCAGCGAAGCAAAAATACTTTAAAAAAAAAAAAAAAATCAAGAACATTCAAAGCAAAAATCCAGTTGGGCTGCTAGATGACTGAGGGATAAAAGGGGTGCTCAGGGAGGACAAGGAAATAGCAGAAAAAGTGAATTCTTTGCTTCTGCCTTTACTGAAGAGGATGTTGAGCAACTAAAACAAATATCTGTGATAATTTAGGATGATCAAACTGACAAACTAAAGGGTCACATCACCAGGACTGGATGGCATCCATTCTAGAATCCTAAAAGAATTCAAAACATGAAATTGCAAATCTGTCGCTAGTAACTTGTAATATATCATTTAAAATGGCCACAACACCTGAAGACTGGAGGGTGGCCAATATGATGCCAATTTTTTAAAAAGGGCTCCAAGGTTGATACAGAAAACTAAAGATTGTTGAACCTGACATTGGTGCTGGACAGATAGGTAGACATGGCTAAAAAAGGGAAGAGTCAGTGGTTTTAGCAAAGAGGGAAGTCTTGCCTTACTAATCTTTTTGATTTTTTTTGCAGGTATATGTAAACATGTTGATACAAGTGAGCCAGTCGATATGTATTTGGATATTCAGAAAGCATTTGACAATATCCCCCATGAGAGATAACTCATGGGGACTTTAATGTTATGGAATAGAAAGCAGCGTCCTATTGTGGACTGATAACTGGTTAAAAACAGGAAACAGAGGGTAGGATTACTGTAAATTGTCAGTTTTCCAGATGGAGAAATGTCATTAGTGGAGTACCACAGGTATTAGTACTTGGGTCCTGTGCTATTTAATATATTCATAAATAATGTGAAGAAAGGAATGATGAGGTGATAAGATTTGCAGACGGCACAAAATTATTCAAAGTTGTTAAAACAAAAGCAGATTGTGAGGAACTGCAGAAGGACCTGATGAGACTAGGAGACTGGACATCTGAATGCCAGAAGAGATTTAATGTGAAAAAATGATGCTCATAGGGGAAAAAAATCCCAACTCCAGGTACACAATGCTGGGTTCTGTATTGGGAGTCACCACTCAAAGAAAAACCTTGGAGTCCTTGTGTATATTAAGAACTTCAGTTCAGTGTGTAGTGGTAGTCAAAAAAGCAAATAGAATGTTAGGAATGATTTTAAAAGGGATAGAGAATAAAAGAAAATATATTGCCTCTGTATTGAGTGCCTGCTGCAACTGCTTCTCGAGTTCTGTGTGCAGTTCTGGTTGCCCCATCTAAAATAAAAAAAAATAGAGAAGTAGAAAAAAAGGTGCAGAGTAGGGTAACAAAAATGATAAAGGGGATGGAATGGCTCCTCTATGATGAGAGTCTATGTAGGCTAGGGTTCTTCAGCTTGGAAAAGAGATGGCTGAGAAGGTATGATAGTGTATAAAATCATGAATGGAGTGAACAGGTACTGTTATTTCCCCTTTCAAATAATACTAAACAATGGGACAGTCCATGAAACCAACAATTAGCAGATTCAAAACAAATTGTAGAAAGCACTTTTTCACTCAAGCTGCGGAATTTGTTGCCAGATGGACATGGTCAAGGCAACTAACATAACGGGGTTTAAAATAAGTTAGGACTAGTTCTGGAGGAAAAGACTATAAAACATTATTAGCAAGGTAGACTAAAGAAAGCTATGTTTATTCCTGGGAGTAACAGGAAATAGATATACTTTTTGGGATGTGCTGGATTCTTGTGCCTGGACTGGCCACTACTGGAGACAGGGTGCTGGGCTCAATAGATCTTGGTCTGTCCCAGTATGACATTGCTTATATTTTTTTCTGTCATGTATTGTTTTACAGAGAAGCAAGCACTCAATGGTGAAGGTATCAAATTGGTTGAAGCCTCAATCAACATATGTGATCGATGTCATGTATTAAGAATGTCTTTATAACATTCCTGCATTACTTCTCTCTACCCCGAATAGGTGGGGGTTACAGTTGAAAATGGGAGGGGGGCATGGAACATGTAGGACTGTCCTTTAGCCAGAATATGCAGCTGGGTGATGTATAATATTTGGTTGAACAGCATGCTAAAGGCCCAGTCACATGTTGATAGTTTCTTTTCATGCAGCTTAAGATTTTGATGAGATACAGTGATTTCTCATTTTAGCCAAGAAGAATATTGGAATCATTGGGATTCACCGATTTCCCAATAGACAAGCAGGAAAGTAATCAGCTGCAAAAAAGGGTGATGTTATCCAACAGGATTGAGATGGAAAAATTCACTCAGATCTCAGAAAAACTTTCTTGTCTAGGTGTTCACACACTACATGAGTCTTTTCAGGGTTTTTTTTCCCACTTGTTTGAAATAACATGTTCTGCTCTCTCATTAACCGTTCAATGAATTTTTGCCTTTGAGTTTTACTAATTTTTTTCTTTCCCCCCTTTTTTTTTTTGTTTCATCTTCTTGAAAGTCTCTCAAAAAATGTTTTTGCTGGTAGTTTTCAAAATCGAGTTTGATCGGCTCTTACAAGATGATTTTTTTATCTGATCAACATGACGCTCTGTTTTTATTTATTTTTATTTATTTCAGTTTTTTATATACCGGTATTCATGATACAATCACATCATGCTGGTTTACAATAGAACGAGGGGTGCAAAATACATTAAAACTGGAACAAGTGCAAAGGAAATTGCAGTTACAAATAACAAAGGTGGTCGAACTGGGAGGAGGGAGAAATACAGTAGTAGTTTAACATCATGTAGAGTTATTTACAAAGAGCAGCTGTGGCAGAGTTATAGATGTTGATGAGGCAGAAATTAGGAGGGGCCCGGAAAGCTTGTTTGAATAACCAAGTCTTAAGTCTTTTCGGAATGTTGGGAGGCAAGGCTCCTGTCGGAGATTCGGTGGGATGGAATTCCAGAGCGCTGGTCCAGCTGTCGAGAAGGCCCGTTCTCTTAGTTATATGTCGGGTGGATTTGATGTGAGGTACCTGGAGGGATCCTCTGTATGCTTCTCTGGTGGGTCTTGAGGAGTGATGTTGGCTGAGGGGGAATTGTAGATCAAGTGTTGTAAGGTGGTGGATGGATTTATATATAATGGTGATTGATTTGAAGATGATTCTGAAGTGTATGAATAACTGATTCACATTAACCTGTTCTAGACCTCTCATGATTTTAAACACCTCTATCATATCCCCCCTCAGCCGTCTCTTCTCCAAGCTGAAAAGTCCTATCCTCTTTAGTCTTTCCTCATAGGGGAGCTGTTCCATTTCCTTTATCATTTTGGTCTCCATTAATTTTCCTACCACTGAAGTGAGGCTAACTGGCCTCTAGTTTCCTGCCTCCTCTCTATCACTCTTGTGAAGTGGGACCACCACCGCTCTTCTCCAATCACTCAGCACCACTCCCGTTTCCAGAGATCTATTGAACAGGTCATGCAGCAGACCCGCCATCAAATCTCTAAGCTCTCTCAGTATCCTTCTCATTTTAAATGTGCCACATGCTAACTCCAAGGTGGTGGCGTGGATTACAAGCTGGTTAACAGATAGCATATAATGGTAAATGGAACATAGTCTGAAGAGAGAATGGTGTTAAGTGGAATGTCACAAGGGTCGGTGCTGGGACCTGTTCTGTTCAATATCTTTTTGACTGACATTGTGGAAGGGATAGAAGGTAAAAATCTGTCTATTTGCAATGATACTAAGATCTGCAATAGAGTGGACATGCCAGAAGGAGTAAATAGAATGAGACATGATTTAAGGAAGCTTGAACAGTGGTCAAAGATATGGCAGCTGAGATTCAGTGCCAAGAAGGGCAGAGTCATACATCTGGGGTGTGATAATCCAAAAGAGCTGTATGTGATGGGGGATGAAAGACTGTTTTGCACAGATCAAGAGAGGGACCTTGGGCAATAGTGTCTAGCAATCTGAAGATGGCGAAACAATGTGACAAGGCGAGAGCTAAGGCCAGAAAAATGTTGGGCTGCTTAGCGAGAAGATTAATCCATAAGAAAAACGAGGTGATAATACCCTTGTACAGGTCCTTGGTGAGGCCTTACCTGGAGGACTGTGTTTAGTTCTGGAGACCTTATCTCAAAAGGGACAGAGGCAGGATGGAGACAGTCCAGAGAAGGATGATCAAAATGATGGGAGGTCTCCATCAAATGACTTATGAGAAGAGGTTGAAGGACCTAAATATATATACCCTGGAGGAGAGGAGGTGCAGGGGAATATGATACAGATACCTGAAAGGTTTTAATGATGCACAATTGACAAACCTTTCCCATTGGAAAGAAATCAATAGCCCTATAGGTCACAAAATGAAACTCCAGGGAGGACGACTCAGAACCAACATCAGGAAATATTTCTTCATGGAGAGGGTTGGTGGATGCCTGGCATGTCCTTCCAGAGGAGGTGGTGAAGACAAAAACAGTGAAAGAATTCCAATGGCAATGGGATAAGCACTGTGGATCCCCAAAGGCTAGAAGATAGAAATGAAGAAAAAAGTGCATGGGGGTAATTTGCCGGTGTGGCAGTTACTACCCTTAACCAATAGGCCTTCATTTTGTTGATGCAACTTCATCATTGCTCTCTGCTTCAATGGCAGGAGGAAAAGGGGAATTGAATTCAGACAGCAACCAACAAGGACCCTGACTTTTACGGTCTGGGGAAGCAAATTAGCATGGGGTAACTTGCTGAACCGGCTGTTACTACCCTTAACCAATAAGCCTGATACTTTTGATGCAACTCCAACATTGCTCTTTGCTCAAGGGCAAGAGATAATGGGGAATTGGACTCAGACACTAATAAACAAAGGTCCTGAGAAACTGATAAGTATGGGGGTGACCTGTACGGTATGGCGGGTACTGCCATGGGCTTGCTAGCAGACTAGATGGACCGTTTGGTCTTTTTCTGCCGTCATTTCTATGTTTCTCTTTCTATGATATGAAGGTGCGAGGAGACTCGCACGATGGCAGCTGCACAGGAACACTTGCGCATTCTGAGAGAACTTTCTGGCTTGGTGCCTTCATATGACGTCACCCATTTGTTTGGCTAATTTGTCCTGCTGTCTATAGAGAACACCTGTTGCAGGTAAGCAGCTTCGCTTTATGATGGACAAAGCTCAGTTTTTTCAAGCACTCAGTACTGCGGAACCCTGCATTAGCAGAATATAGTGATATCCTTTTTTTGACTTTAATGCAGCAGTCAAGCTTAATGTAAACATATTAAGGTTGATAATATCAGTGCTAGATTATTTTTTTAAAAGTATTACAAAAATACATGAAATGTGCGATCAGTTTGTTTTAGCCAACTTTCTCTTCCCCTCCTCTGTCTACAGCCAGAAAGGCATTCCAGTTTATCGTCTTGCATTAGTCCCAGTTGACAAAGCAGAGGCTTATAAAAGATCAATAAAATTGAAACATGCTTATATATCTATAATAGTTCCCCATACACTGTTTCTAGGGGGCCTGTGTATTTTTACTTATTGTTTAATTTATATAACTGCCCTTCCAAAAGATTTTCATTTCATTTACTATTTATATACCACTTAAACCAAGCTCACAAAGCAAATCAAGGCAGTTTACAGCAAATAAAAACACAAACAATTTCAACATTAAAACTATCCCATCCCACACCCATACTCCGCCATAAAATACACATACATTTCCTTACAGAGAAATATCACCAACATGCTTGTGCCTCATCATTTCTTCACACTGCCTCTTGGTGTCTTCTACCCTACTACTTTCTCAACCAAGGCCCAATGATTATTTACTGCATAAAAAGCCATGTTTTCACCTTTTACTTAAATAGCAAATAGCCTTCCTCTAACCTAACCTCCCTCAGTGCAGAATTCCAAAGTTATGAATATAAGAAGTTGCCATACTGGGTCAGACCAAGGGTCCACCAAGCCCAGCATCCTGTTTCCAACAGTGGCCAAACCAGGCCACAAGAACCTGGCAAGTACCCAAAAACTAAGTCTATTCCCTTAAATGTCTGTAGTATTTGGAAACAAAATAGATGGTGTCACGTTTCTATTGACATGCAAGGTTATTTGCTATGATACTATGTGGTGATGTCAATAGAAAAGCTACATTATCCATTTTTTTTCCAAATTCTACAGATATTTAAGGTATCCATATTCTCACAACTTTGCATACAAGCCCCTGATGCAACCAGTTTGGCAAAACTCAGCCAGAGTTGTGTATTTTTAATTAATTGCAACTAAGTGTCCCTAGCCAAGGCTTCTGGTCATTGTCTTCTTACCTTCTGGCGCTGATAAACCAGCTTCCAGTTTGTTTCCTGGGTCCGTTCCTTGTAGAGAAATGAGATGCATAACACAGGAGCAGTATGTAAAATGCACCAAGCATATAGGCCAATCTAATAAATGTGCATGGAAAACAAGCACCTGCTTTCCTATCGTGCACCCAGCTTACCTCTACAGGCACAGGATCAAAAGTTTTAATGAGGGGTCATGCTGCCAAGAAGGTGTCCTTAGTGCCTCCTTGGCAGCAGGTGCCCAGGAGCGCTTTCCTTTTCCTAACTTTGCACAGCCACGGGTTAGGAAAAGGGATGCTTATTAATTGAGTTTCTCACAGGACAAGCAGGATGGTAGTCCTCACAAATGGGTGACATCGAGGATGGAGCCCACCACGGAAAACTTCTGTCAAAGTTTAAACAGAACTTTGACTGGCCCCTACTGGGCATGCCCAGCAAGGCACTGACCCTGCAGCCAGCAGGGGTCTCCCTTCAGTCTTCTTTTTTCCGCGCAGCAGTTGCCACGCGGTGAAAGGAGCTCTCTAACCACGTTCCTGACAGGAATTTGGAAATTAATTTCCTAAGAAAATTTGCCCCTCAGGGGTCTCCCTTCGACAAATTTTTAGTCATCTTACGGAACCCGGTAAGTTTTTTTGCCTTTTCCATCGACTACCGTCGATTTTGGCCCTCGAGGCCTGTTGGCACTTACCGATCCCCAGCCTAAATTTTGGCTTCCAGCCATGGCAACGGGGTTCCGTCGTTGTCCGGATTGTACCCGGACTATGTCCATCACAGACCCCCACAGGGTTTGTGTAATGTGTTTGGGTAGTGAGCATGATGTCCTGACTTGCACCAAATGTGCCTTAATGACACCCAAAGGTCGCAAAGCCAGGATGGAGAAGATGGGGCTCCTCTTCCATGCACCCACCCCAACGCCATCGATAGCATCGACGTCCTCGGAACCGGCACCGTCGAAGTTGTACCACCATCGTCAACCCTCCGGTGACCGTCCGCCATCGATCGCTTCTCGGCCGTCGACTCCTGTCCCTTCCCCGGATGGGCGAGGGGATCGGAAAGAAAAGCATCGCCATCGACGGCACAAGTCTCGGCCTGTCGAGGATCCACAGCCATCGACCTCCGCTCAAGCCGAGCCACCGACAAAGAAGCCGCGAACAGACCGGACACCCTCCACGTCTCGTTCGCCGGCAACGAGGAAACCCTCACCCTCTCGGGGTGTGGGGGCTGTGATCCCACCGGTTACGGTGGTCCCTCCGGCCCTGCCTCAGCCTCCCTCTCCCGTCGAGCCGGGTATGGTTACCCCTGGTCTCCGGGCAGAACTGGACCGGCTGGTCCAGGAGGCCATCGAGAAAGCGATGAAGAAATTACAACCTCCATCGGCACCGTCTCCGGCACCGGTTCCAGTGCCGCCCCCGGCACCGATGCCGGCACCGGCTTCACCACCGAGGAGGGAACCGTCCACCGAGCCGTTGGTGCAAGCGCTAGCACCGCTACTGAGCCGCATGGAGGCACTCATGACGGCCCTTCCATCGGTGATTCCAGTGCCATCGACAACACCACTGTCTCCGACTGGTTTCTCATCGGCAGGAGAAACACCGTTTCGACTTCCCCCTTCCGGGGTAGTTCCATCGGTACCTTCTGGTATTTCTCCACCGATTTATCCTTCGGCTTCATCGATTCCGCGCCAGGCACCGATTCCATCGGCAGCACCGAAGCCATCGATGCCATTTCTGGTTCCACCTACCGCACCGATTCCACCTCGGTTTCCATCGATGCCTTCAGAGCCTCAGCCAGGTCCATCAGGGCTACAAGCCCCACATGATCCCTACGATACCTGGGGTGGTGATGATGATACTTCTTCTGACACAGATTTGCCTTCGCCACCTTCTCCTACAGAGAGTAGAAAAAGATCTCCTCCTGAGGATCTATCTTTCATTAATTTTGTGAAAGAGATGTCAGAAGTTGTACCTTTTCAACTACAATCTGAAGCTGATGACAGACACCAGATGATGGAACTGCTTCAATTTCTGGATGCTCCAAAAATCATCGCTTCTATTCCTATTCACCAGGTGTTTTTGGATCTGCTCAAGAAAAACTGGGAATCTCCTTCCTCTGTTTCCCCAGTCAACAAGAAGGCTGACTCCACATACCTTGTCCAGTCAGCACCAGGTTTTCAAAAGCCTCAACTGGATCATCGCTCTGTTGTGGTTGAGTCCGCACAAAAGAAGGCCAAGCGTCTGAAACCACATTCTTCTACTCCACCTACCAAGGACAATAAATTCCTGGATAGTGTGGGACGAAAGGTATATCATGGAGCTATGTTGATTTCACGCATAGCTTCATATCAACTTTACATTACGCAGTACAACAGAGCCATCCTTAAGCAGATGCAAGACTATGCTGACACATTACCAGACCAATACCAACCGCAGCTTCAAGCCCTTCTTCACAAAGGATTTGAGGCAGGGAAGCACGACATCAGAACTGCCTATGACATATTCGATGCTTCCACGAAGGTTTCAGCCACAGCCATCTCAGCCAGACGTTGGGCTTGGTTAAAATCCTCCAACCTTCGTCCAGAGGTCCAAGATCGTCTTGCTGATTTACCCTGCTTAGGTGACAATTTGTTTGGAGAGCAAATTCAACAGATTGTGGCGGAGTTAAAAGACCACCATGAGACGTTGAAACAACTCTCATCTGTCCCGCCTGAGGTGTCCTCCAAGCAACCACCAAAGAAGGACTCTAAGAAGTCGTTCTTTCGACCACGTCGCTACTTTCCTCCATCGGCTAGGGCTCGTCCTGCACGGTCCTCCAGCAGACCTCAGCCTCGTCAGCCGAGAAAGCAAAGACCTACTGTAGCCCCACCTCCTGGGCCTACGGCGGGCCTTTGACTTCCCTGTACTGAGCACATGCCAAATCCCTCTTCCACACATCCCTGTGGGAGGTCGTCTGTACCACTTTTTACACCGTTGGAAACAGATCACCTCAGATCAGTGGGTGCTAGCAATTATCGCACAGGGTTACCACCTCAACTTCATAACTCTTCCGCCAGACTCCCCGCCCCTTCAGGCATGGAGTCTAACCAGCCATTTGACTCAATTACAACAAGAAGTATCCCTTCTTCTACAATCAAATGCTATAGAACCCGTCCCTCCTTGTCAACAAGGGAAAGGATTCTATTCCAGATACTTCCTCATACCAAAGAAATCAGGGGGACTACGTCCAATTCTGGACCTTCGAGCCCTCAACAAGTATCTGCAAAAAGAAAAGTTCAAGATGGTAACCCTGGGCGCCTTGCTCCCTCTCTTACAAAAAGGGGATTGGCTGTGCTCTCTCGACCTCAAGGACGCTTATACCCACATTGCGATAACACAATCTCATCGCAAGTATCTGCGTTTTCTGATAGGCCACGACCATTATCAATACCGGGTACTACCTTTCGGGCTGGCATCTGCTCCACGGGTCTTTACCAAATGTCTCGTAGTGGTAGCAGCATTCCTCAGGAAGGAAGGTGTCCATGTCTACCCCTATCTGGACGATTGGCTAATCAGGGCCTCCACCCCTCAACTTGCTCAATCCTCCCTGAAGTTGACAATTCACACACTCCTTTCCTTGGGGTTTCTTGTCAATTACGAGAAATCTTGCTTAGTCCCATCTCAAACCTTATCCTTCATTGGAGCAGACTTGGACACCTTACAGGCAAAAGCCTACCTTCCACTTCAACGAGTTCAAACGCTCATGTCCCTAGCTCGCCAGCTCCAGTCTCAACACACTGCCACAGCACGCCAATTCCTCATCCTCCTAGGACACATGGCATCTTCGGTTCAAGTCACTCCCTTGACCCGACTAGCCATGAGAGTAACACAATGGACTCTACGACACCAATGGATTCAGGCTTTTCAGCCTCTGTCCTCCATTGTCACAGTTACACAAGCGCTACGCCTGTCTTTAACCTGGTGGACAACTCAAGTCAACCTCCTTCAAGGCTTACCTTTTCTCCTACCAGATCCACAGGTAATCCTTTTCTCACAGGACAAGCAGGATGGTAGTCCTCACAAATGGGTGACATCGAGGATGGAGCCCTGTACGGAAAACTTTTCTGTCAAAGTTTCAACAAGCTTTGACTGACACTGGCACACTGGGTGCACTGAGCATGCCCAGCCTGCAATTATCCCTGTGAGCCACAGGTGTCTCCCTCAGTCTTCTTTTTTCCGCTCTGCAGTCAGCATAGCGGTTGGAGCTCTGTGAGGATTTTTTAACTAATTACCTCATGGAAACACTTAACTTTTCACTTCAAAAAACACTTTTCCCTGCACAGGTCTCCCTCCGCGTACGTTTTTACGACGCTCGGTGAGTACTAATTCTTATTTTTCGGTCGGTTCCTGTCACTATCTTAAGGCTGTTAACTGACTGAAGACTTCCCTTCCCCCATTTTTCAGTTAGCTTTAAACAGCTTGCGAGTATCTCTGTGACACTCTGCTTGCTTATGCTAGTGGGGTAGGGATTTTTTCCTTAACTTTAGGACTTCTGTAGCTTCAAGTCCTTCGTTCCCTGGTACCCTCACGCAGTCGATACCCTATCGCTACACCGGGACCCTCCTAAACCGCCCTGGGCTTTTATATGTCATCAGCGCCCCTCCCCCCACGGTGCCCTGATGCCTTTATCCATGTTTTTTGCTTTTCAGTGCTACCAGGCTTTTTCCTCCTACGCACTGTTTTTTTCCTTGGGCTTCCTCGGTGCCGTCCCTACCCCGGATGCATGCCATTGACGCACACGCTGTTAGTCACTGCCATGCATACTCGGGTCGCCGCCACCGCTGCCCGAGACACTTTTTAACGATCCCAGGGTCACTTCATCGATGCCACCCCCCCTTTTGGGGATGCCATCGATGCCCCATCCTCCCCACCGATGTCCAGCCCTTTTCCATCGGTGGGCATCGGTGCCACATCGATTCGTCGGTGGGCATCGATGCCGGATGGTCCCCATCGGTGGACATCGGTGCCGGATGGTCCCCATCGATGGACATCGGTGCCGGATGGCTTGTCCGTCGATGGCATTGGTGCCGGATGGCTGTCCGTCGATGGCATCGGTGCCGGGTCCTTTTGCATCGATGGACACCGATGCCCAGGTGTTTCATCCATGGGCATCTATGTTAGAATGCATCCATCGAGGGCAGTCGATGCCAGGCTGCTCCCATCGGTGAAATTCGATGCCCAGGTGGGTCCCATCGGTGGGTATCCATGCCGGCTCGATTCCGTGGATGGGCGTTGATGCCAGGCTGGCATCGATGCCCATGCCGATTCCAGGACTGGCGTTGATGCCGGGATGGAATTCATCGACTGGGAGATCCATGCCATCGATTCCATACGTGTCCATATCGATGCCACCGACACAAGTGTCTGGGGCACCGATGCCATGTACACTTGGAAATCTGAGTCTGTCCAAATCGATACCGCCAATGTCTGTGGCCCTATAGTTGATGCCCGTGGCCATGCCACAAACGGCATAAATGCCCGCCTCCATGCATCGATGCCCTCGACACCTCCGTTTTCCTTCGGTGTCCTTGACGCCCTATTGATTCGACTTCGACTCAGTCGATGCCGGTATCTTTTTCAATAACGGCAATGTTTTTCGATTATTCGATTCCACATCGTTTCAAAGATACCTATGCCACTGCTGTCAGTGCCCGTCACTGTCATCATTCTCCTGGCCAGTCATCGACGATTTTTCATACCCATTTTGATGATATCCTCGAAGCCCCTTAGGTTGCCTTCAATATCGTCAATACCGACATAGCACCGCCACATAATACCCTCGCCTCCTCACATTGCTCCACGCTTTGGGTTCTTTTTTAAGCCTCGTATTAGCTTAAGACACTCCATTGTGTCAGGAGCAGAGCAGGCGTGCTGACAGTTCGTCATCGATCGCCTTCCAGGACGACGAGGGCTTCCATCTTGGTGCTGGGGAAAGACCGGGCCGAGCACCGTGGCACCCATCATCGCCGACATCGTGATCGTCCGCCGCTGACGCCATCCAGCACATCGGTGCCATCCTTCTCCAGGCTGGACAACGCTCGGGCAGAGCGACATCACCACTGCCATCAGCACTGTTCCTACAGTTTTGGCAGTCCTTGGTGATCCAGAACTTCCGGATCCAGGTCCGACAGCTTCTGCATTGGCGTCACGACACATCGAGCCGCTGTGACGAGGGAAGGGAACATGAGTTCCGTTAGGGCTCCTCTGTTCCTGGCGTGCCCCACCGTCAAGTGGTGTGGGACTATGGCCATCTGTTACACTTAGCAGTCTAAACGCCACTCACTCCTGGCCTGTCTCCTCTGTACCTGTGCCACCATACCGGGTTTCAGAGCGAGATGGACGTTTACGACCCCGGCCTTACCCTCGAGGACTCCGGAGACCATCGGGGTCAACAATCTTCACCGGCTCGTCTTGCGGCGATCCACGTCGGATGGTAAGTACCCGCTTCGGCGGCATTCCCATAGAGTTGTGTTCTCCCATTCGGACCGTGGTTCGAAAAGTTCTGGGTCATGTGCCTTTTAGAACTGTATTAGTGTCACATATCACTATGTTAGCTATGTTAGCCACAATATCAGGAGAACCCCTCTATCTTCTTGGGATTGCAGCAGGGCTTCTTCTCTTGTCAGTAACAAGTCCCTGTGCCGACCAATGCTCTGACTCTTGGTTCCCTCCCAACCAAGGTCCAGCTGCATTGGCTGATCTGCTAAACATGAGATTCAGCAACCATTGCCCCATGTACAAGTCCACCTTGAGGCCTGGCCACAGGTCTCAGTGTCTCCTTGTACAGCATACAGAAATGCGGGTACCACTTACCGCTCACACACCTGCAGGAGCCTACATGATATCCTCCATTGGGACACCTCCTGGTCTCCCATCTGGTCAGATATCAGAGCGGCCACCCCACCTTGTACCAAAGTCCCGGTACACTCCCCCAGGCGCTACGAAGTGCAGAGGGGAGAAGGGAGGGGGGTTGGGGAGTTTTAATTGCACTATTCTTTCTTTTAACAGAAAATAGTTACTCTCCGCACATCCTGGACCTAAGAAAATCCAACTTTCTTTAGACGTCACAGGTACAATGGTATCTTTGGTTACCATCACTCCATACTGCAGTAAGTACATTATTTTAATGTTTCTATGTGCTTTATGGTGAGTCAACATTACAACCCCAAGCTCTGCCGCCGGCACCAGCTTCGGTAAGTGAACTGTCTCTTGCATCACTGTTGGTGAATGCTGTTTTCTCTGCGGAGTGTAACATCATTCACTTTCCTTGCATAGACTACTGCTAACCACTTTCAGTACATGCAAGGAGCTCTCACTTTTTTCAGGACTCACTATACATTTACTAACTGGGATTACTGTCACTGCCATAAATCCCTTCTGTAACACTTCTGGACACCACAGTCTTAAGACCCTCTTGTCCAGCATGCGCACAGACATTCTGATACATTGTTATATGTCCCTGCGCATATTTTCCATAACCTCAACCTTTCAACTTTTCATGGTTGGGCTATGGGGTTTCTTCCCACTATGCATTTTTCTCATAATTCAAAACTGCTATGGGTTATATTCAGTGACATTCTATACTCAATGGACCTAAGTGGTTTCATTGCTTTCGTCCCTGATTCTTATCCCAGTTCGAACTAGGACCTAGTCTCCTTCGACTCATGCTCGCAATTCCTTAGGGTTATAAGTTTCTCCTGAAAGCTGTCAACCCATTATGCATCTATTGCACTCCAGCATAGTTTCTCATAAACTTCCTGGACGTTGCACCCATGAGTTATGCCCTTATGCCTTCCAATACTGCTTTTGCAACAATTCTTTGTGCATACAGACAGACAGCATAGGGACAATGTGCTTTCCAACTCATAAGCACGCACAACCTCTTAGCTGCTCTGCTAGACAGCTGCGCAGCTCTACCCTTGGCCCTTGTTCACTTCATGCGTCCTTGGGCCACATATCTAAGAGATTTAATGAACGCTCTATCTGACCTTCTCCACGTAGGTTCTATCCTCTCGAATGGTCTCAATTACATGTGTACAGGGCAAATCTTTTAACGCTGAGTTTAACTAAACTTTCCTCTGCGTCTGCATCATTCCATACGATGCACAGGTTCTGCTCCCTACACATGTTTCCTATGCGTTCCCTTAGATGCCTTTTCTTCCATCAAAGGCCTCTTCAATATATCTCTTCTGCTGCCTCTCGTAGCCAGCATTCTTCTAATGTTGAACTGGGATGGGGTTCAGTATTCTTTTCCCCACTCCCTGACTGAGATCAGTATGCTTCCCATACTTCTCAATCCATCATATCAGTAACCTTTTATTCCCTCACCAGTCCCAAATCATAGACTTACTGATGTTCTTAGGTTCTGGTAGCGTCACAAAACCTTCTAAACATAAATCTTGCCGTTTAATATGGCAGGCTTTACCTCCTGACGCTAAAAAAAAAAAAAAAAAAAGAGGTATTACCCCTTTTACTTTTCCACCATTTTTTCTTACTCCCTCGGATTCTGTTCTCCAGACATCCTCCACATAGATACACCTTTCTCTTAGGAGGTGTATTGTTTTGGGAGTTGGGTTCCCGTTTTCGGTAATCCTCTCTGAGTCGACTTACCATGGATTATCCACTGATCAAGCCGCCTCTATTTCTCTAATCACGGAATGAACATATGTATTCTCCTTATAAGTCTCATACATTCTACGTTTGAGCCTTTCCATTCCTCTCTTCCACAGTTTGGCAAGGGAACTTCTTTCCCTCTTAATGTCATTCCTGCCAGCAGGGTCCGTGAGTTATGCACTCTTTCCATACTCACCTGACTCCGTTCCTCTGCCACTGAGTAGTTCTACGCATTCAACTTTCTATCCTTTTCAGGTAGATGTTGTATCTCCTTTCCTCAGGAAATACTCTATTAATTTTTCCTAACCTCTCTCTCTCGCCCTAGGGAGAGACTGGGTTTTCCACATTCCTGGACAGTAATGCTGCGCTTACATTCTATCTACATTGCACTGCATTCCATGTGAATTCCACTTGACTCTTTCCTTCATGCAAGGGTCAAGCTGCTACTTCCAGTGGCCACACAGACCTAATCCTTCTGATTAAGTGGTCTATATTTCCTTTCCTACCAACAAGCAGACATTTCACTACAACACTGTGGGTATCCACATACTGTTGTGTCCGTCTTAGCCTTAACAGCTTCCCTTTGGTTACTGCTGCTTGTACTTTTTTATCAGGTTGCAGCCTGGAGTCCTCTCCATACCTTCGCAGCCTATTATTGCTTACATTTGACTAGCCGGCATGCTCCATGTTTGGCCAGTCCGCCTACTCTTACTTTTTTCAATTCACTACCCAACATCCTTCCACGAACCCATTATGGTGTTGCGGATGCCCTCCGTTCCCATTTCCACCTCAGTCGTTACGCCTTTGCGCATCTGCGGTGTATCTGGTGCATTCCCGGGCATCCTCAGCTCGGTACTCACCCATTTGTGAGGACTACCATCCTGCTTGTCCTGTGAGAAAGCAAATGTTGCTTACCTGATGTAACAGGTGTTCTCACAGGACAGCAGGATGTTAGTCCTCACGAAACCCGCCCGCCACCCCGCGGAGTTGGGTCTGTATACTTTTATTTTAGTTTCGCTTGCGCTTTTTAGCTATAAGACGAGACTGAGGGAGACACCTGTGGCTCACAGGGATAATTGCAGGCTGGGCATGCTCAGTGCACCCAGTGTGCCAGTGTCAGTCAAAGCTTGTTGAAACTTTGACAGAAAAGTTTTCCGTACAGGGCTCCATCCTCGATGTCACCCATTTGTGAGGACTAACATCCTGCTGTCCTGTGAGAACACCTGTTACATCAGGTAAGCAACATTTGCTATCACCGATGCTTCCCACATCGGTTGGGGGGCCCATGTGGACGAATTGCAAACCCAAGGGTTATGGTCACCGGAGGAAGCCGAACACCAGATAAATTTCTTGGAACTTCGAGCAATCCGCTACGCGCTCAGAACTTTCAAAGATCATCTATCGAATCAGATAATCTTAATCCAGACAGACAACCAAGTGGCCATGTGGTACATAAACAAGCAGGGAGGCACAGGCTCCTTCCTTCTGTGTCAGGAAGCTGCGCAGATTTGGGCAGAAGCCCTCTCCCATTCCATGTACCTCAAGGCCACTTACTTGCCGGGAGTAGACAATGTATTGGCAGACCGGCTGAGCCGTGTCTTCAAACCACACGAGTGGTCACTCGATCCTCTGGTAGTGACCTCTCTGTTCCACAAGTGGGGTTTTCCCCGCATAGACCTCTTTGCGTCCCCTCAGAACCACAAAGTGGACGATTACTGCTCTCTCAGTCGGAGCCAGCACTCTCAGCCCAGGGATGCTTTCTCCCTCAAGTGGACGACAGGTCTGCTTTATGCATTCCCTCCACTTCCTCTTCTGTCAAGGACTCTCGTGAAGCTTCGCCAGGACGGAGGAACCATGATCCTGATAGCACCCCACTGGCCACGCCAAGTGTGGTTTCCCATACTCCAGGATCTCTCCATCCGCAGGCACATCCCTCTGGGAATGGATCAGCATCTGCTCACTCAAAACGACGGATGCCTCCTCCATCCCAGCCTCCAAGCCTTGTCCCTGACGGCATGGATGTTGAAAGGTTAGTCCTTCAGCCTTTTAACCTTTCGGATTCGGTTTCTCGTGTCCTGATAGCTTCACGAAAGCCCTCCACCAGAAGATCCTATTCATACAAATGGAAAAGGTACACATCATGGTGCACTTCTCAGTCCCTTGATCCCCTTTCCTGTCCAATCTCTAAGTTCTTGGACTATTTATGGCACCTATCAGAATCCGGTCTAAAGACCTCTTCCATTAGGATGCATGTCAGTGCGGTAGCCGCCTTCCATAAAGGTATAGAGGGTGTCCCTATTTCAGTACAACCCCTGGTGACACGCTTTCTTAAAGGCTTGCTCCATCTGAAACCACCCTTACGTCCTCCGGCCCCATCTTGGGACCTTAATCTGGTTCTTGGTCGTCTAATGAAACCACCTTTCGAACCTCTGCACTCCTGTGAATTGAAGTATCTCAAATGGAAAGTATTATTCCTGTTGGCCATTACTTCAGCTCGCAGGGTTAGTGAGTTACAGGCCTTAGTCACCTATCCGCCTTACACTAAACTCCTGCAAGACAGGGCGGTACTCCGCACTCACCCTAAATTTTTACCTAAGGTAGTTTCTGAATTTCATATCAATCAATCCATCATACTACCTATCTTTTTTCCCAGGCCCCACTCCAACTCCGGGGAACAGACTCTGCATACCCTAGACTGTAAACGGGCTCTAGCTTTTTACCTAGACCGTACAGTTGCTCACAGGAAGAGCACTCAACTGTTTGTCTCCTTCCATCCTAACAAGTTAGGACAACCTGTGGGTAAGCAGGCTCTTTCCTCCTGGTTGGCGGACTGCATTTCTTTTTGCTATCAGCAAGCTGGCATTCCTTTTCAAGACCGTGTAAAAGCACACTCTGTGAGGGCCATGGCGACTTCGGTAGCACACCTTCGATCGGTGCCGCTTCCTGACATCTGTAAAGCTGCAACCTGGAGTTCCCTCCATACCTTTGCAGCCCACTATTGTTTGGACAAGGCTGGAAGACAGGACTCCATCTTCGGCCAGTCTGTCTTGCGTAACCTTTTTCCAACCTGATGTACCAACACCCTTCCACCTTCCCGGTAGGGTGCGGATGCCCTTTACCAAATTCCACCCCAGTTGTTGTGCCTATTGCACGCCGTTGGGTGCATTTGGTGCCAGTCAGGGCATCCTCAGCTCGGTACTCACCCATTTGTGAGGACTACCATCCTGCTTGTCCTGTGAGAAAGCAAATGTTGCTTACCTGATGTAACAGGTGTTCTCACAGGACAGCAGGATGTTAGTCCTCACGAAACCCGCCCGCCACCCCGCGGTGTTGGGTTCGTTTTATTTTTACTTTTTAGGCACTGCCTGTAGCTTTGAAATCAGACTGAAGGGAGACCCCTGCTGGCTGCAGGGTCAGTGCCTTGCTGGGCATGCCCAGTAGGGGCCAGTCAAAGTTCTGTTTAAACTTTGACAGAAGTTTTCCGTGGTGGGCTCCATCCTCGATGTCACCCATTTGTGAGGACTAACATCCTGCTGTCCTGTGAGAACACCTGTTACATCAGGTAAGCAACATTTGCTATCCCTTTTCCTACCTTTTTTTTTTCTCATATTCTTGTCCTTTTTGTTCCTCCGACTTAATAGCGCCATGATATTAATTCATCGGAAGTACAGAAAAGCAGTATTTTCTGCTTTTCTGTAGACGTTTTGGACTGCTCAGAGATTGCCTGCTCTGGGCAGGCAATTTCTGAGGGTAAAAATGTGCGCTTCGGACGCACGTTTTTGTTTTGGGTTTTTTTAATCGAGGGAGAATAGCTAATAGTCTCATCAACATGAATTTGCATGGTGAATGCTATTCGTTTTGTGGGGGATTGGACACGCGTTTTGGGTGTTCTTAATCCCCTTATAGAATAAGGGGTTGTGGACGCACATCCAAGACCTGCATCCAACCATGGGTTAAACAGTGAGCATGCTGTATTGCATCAGCCTGATAGTATGCTTGCAATATACATAGCACTAATAGTTTATTTTGGTTTCTTAAGTTTCCTTGCTAATAAAGCACTCAGCGGTTCACAAATTAATTGTAAAATATAAAAACAAGTTACCATAAAATAACACAACCAAAGACAATTTTAGAAACCCCACAGTATTGCCAGGACAGATAATTGACAGGTAGTCCTTCCCTCCAACCCCTTTGCCAGAGCTTCGTCAGATAGAGTTGACTAACCTACTTATCCAAAGATCATCCTGTATACTTAACATTTAGTCCTGGTCTTGGTACATAGCTCCCCCCCCCGTATATTAGTAAAACAAGTAAACCCTCCCCACCCCTTTTACATGTCTGATCCAGGAAATAATCAAATCCCTTCCCCCAAGCCACCTCTTTAACCCCCACCTTGCCCTCTACCCTATACATGTGACTTCCAAAATATCATTGTACAGATAGTTCAGTGCTGTAGTTTTCTCTTTCTGTCATTCACTTTTTTATGAGAGGTAAGACGAATAAACTGTTGTTCTCTTTTTTTTTCCTAGTTATTTTCCTTAAAGCTTTTGTTTCCATATGGTTAGCAATTAAAAACATTTCCTAATTTTGACTAAATGTTCTTTGGTTTGTGAATGATTAAAAAGTTTTGCAAAACTAAATCACATGCAAAAGTGAACTGCATCAGAACCTCCTTAATAAATCATAAATCCTTTGGTCTGAGTTGATTTTGAGAAAGAAAAGTATTATAAATGACCCATTTAAAAGCAACTGCTGATCTTCCAAGAAAAAAATTCTACCCTTCAGTTTGCTGATACAGCTGCATTTTGAGATTAGCCAAACATCTGCATTTAATAACGTTTATCAATTTCACCACCTTCTCCTCCTCCCCTTTCCGGTAAATGACTTCATGCTGCCCCTTCTGAATAAGCCATTTATCTTCTCTCTCCACCCATCATGCCAGTCCTTTTTTATCCAGGCTTTCCAAACAGGTTAAAGAAAAAAGAAAGAGAAGCTATTCCTTTAATGTTGTGGACTTTTCACGTGTAGAAGTACCATTAATGATACCAGAAGCGCTAAAGGGTTCAATTCTCTGCAGTTTCTTTTATAAGCGTACCACCCTGACTAAACAACTTCACAAACAGAGGCACCAGGAACCTACATAAACATTCTGCTTTTATGGTAATCTCATTCTTTTTGGGCTAGTCTTTTGATTTTTATCAATGGGGTGGTATGAGGTCCAATTGCAAAGTTTAGGAGTGAATTTTCAAAGGATAGGAAAAGCTACATTTAAATTTCCCTAAATATGTAGTACAGACTTCTGGTTGCAATATTGGTCTTGGAGTAAACTGGAATCTTTGTAGGTTGTGATACTTACTGACATGCACTTCCAAGTCACGAGGGTCTCTTCTTTAGATATCCAGCTTCCCAATGAACCCCTGTACATGTTTCATCATAAAAATTAATATTTATATCACATAAGGAGGGGAAGACACAGCTACAGCAGGCCAGAGGAGGAGAGGGATAGAAGTGGGGGGAGAGGGGAAAAGGAGATAAGTGAGAGGATGGAGAATACCTCACCAGGACCAAGTGGGGAATGGAGGCGGTGTGGGGCATGTGCACTCCAGGGAAGCAAGCCGGTTGTCCTGCACTCCTGCCACCTGTGAGCCCCTGAAACCTTATTGGATGAAGGAGTACATGACAAGTGTATTTTGTCTCTGGCACATAAATCCTGGAGGAATTTTTCAAATCTTGTAATAGATTGTGAAATACTATGCAGGGAAGGATGGGGATCTCATTATAAAGCCAGAATCTGTCCACTTCATCTGATGAGGCAGGTTCATTCAGCTTTATTTCACTGTCCTATGCTGTAGACTTCATGAGTTTCGTAAACCTCATGCTCCCCCAGCTTCTACCTACCATTCAGGCCGATACAGTACAGTGCGCTCCAACGGAGCGCACTGTTAGCCTGCTCTTGGATGCACGTTTTCCCTTACCCCCTTATTCAGTAAGGGGCGGAAAACACGCGTCCAACCCGCGGCACCTAATAGGGCCCTCAACATGCAAATGCATGTTGAGGGCCCTATTAGGTATGCGCGCGGGATACAGAAAGTAAAATGTGCTGCCAAGCCGCACATTTTACTCTAAGAAATTAGTGCCTACCCAAAGATAAGTGCTAGTTTCTGCCGGCACCGGGAAAGTGCACAGAAAAGCAGTAAAAACTGCTTTTCTGTGCACCCTCCGACTTAATATCATGGCGATATGAAGTCGGAGGTCCCGAAAAGAAAAAAAATTTTTTTAATGGGCTGGAGGCTGTTGAGCCGAAAACCGGACGCTCAATTTTGCCGGCGTCCGGTTTCCGAGCCCGTGGCTGTCAGCAGGCTCAAGAACCGACGCCGGCAAAATTGAGCGTCGGCTGTCAAACCCGCTGACAGCCACCGCTCCGGGTCAAAAGGAGGCGCTAGGGATGCGCTTAGTGTCCCTAGCGCCTCCTTTTGCCCGTTTCTACCGCACCACCTAATTTAAATACAGAATCGCGCGCACAGGCGAGTGGGCGTTCGTCCGCTCTCCCGCAGACTTTACTGAATCGGCCCAATTGTTGTTGGACATGAGTGTTCAAAACCACCTCATCCCTTCTTCAGATGCCAAATGGTTTAGAAAAGGATTCGACACAGAGTAAATATTGACTTGCCTGCAATTTGATTCAGCAACAAAGCTGGACTGATTATGGTTAATTCTTGTAATTAGTCCTTGAAATGCACATTTGTTGTCAGGCAATTTGGATGCTAACTAGGCCACCTGCATGAAATGGATGAGTTTAGAAATGTGACCAAACCATTGCCATTCACTGCTAAGGCTTGTACCTTATAGGCTGCCAGAGGTCTGGGCCATCACCCAGTACAGAACCACTCAATTGAATGCAAGGCAAATGATCCCTTCCTCATTTTTGGATTTTTATTAGGTTTGGGATTTTAGATTTTATTATTTGCCTTTCCAAATCCACTGCCATGAACATTTTGGTGGTGATGCTGATCAATAAATCTGAGCCATTAAAAGAATGTAAGTTGCCTTGAGCTTGTAATTTTAGCAGCCTAATGGTTAGGGGGGCAGGGAAGTCAGGGTTCAAATTCCCCTGATGCTCCTTGTGACCTTAAGTCACTACATCCTCCATTGCCTCAAGTAAAACTGAGGAGCTGATGTAATAAGGTGCGCTCAGCAGAGTGCACAGTTTTTTCAAGGACTTTTGCCCTAAAGCTGCAAAATATTTGTAGTGAAATAATTTTTATTGAAACACCCGTCTCCTCCCTGCTCCTTTCCCCCTCCTATCACCTATCCTATCCTTAGCTTTCTTCCCATTCCCCCTCCATCACAATCTGACCCCAACACTCCTCACCTCCAGCCTGACCCTAGGACTGTCTCTTTCTCCTAGTCTACCTTTGAGTGCCTCTGGGTCCCTCATAGCTTTCAGAGGCTGATTCACCCAGCATGGCAGTATTCCCCATTACAAATTGTTCACTGTTCTTTCAACCGAAAGGCTACATGGGCTGATACCCTCTGCTTCCTGCCAACCTATGCCTTGTGTTCTTGTCTTTTAAGGGAACCTTATTTGGTTTACAATGCATGTACTTTTTAAATAGCACACACTATTTGCAAAGTATGTGTTGTCCACCAAATAGCACATTCTAAAAAACCGCATTCTTTTACAGCTTCTGATAAATCTGCACTGACAGAGAGGTGGCACCATGAGATCTTGGCCAAATTTTCCAGTGTAGGTATCTACTGCTAAAGTGTAATATGTACATAAACAAATGTGTAACATACATGACTTCCTTTTCAAAGTATGTCCTGTGATATTTATGAAGGAGTGAGTTAATGGGAATGGCTCTGGACACAGAGAATCCATCAAATGATTTTGTATCATCCACTGCTCTCATCTTGATGCTGCTAAAAAAAAAAAAAAAAAAAAAAAAATCAATTGCTCAAGCGTTTATTATATGCTCTTACAGCAGGTGAGATCAAAGCATGTTACAATGCTGTAGAAGAGTGTCTGCACTGATAACCGTAAAAAGAGCATTTTACATAAAACCAGAAAACAGCTACAGATACAATGCTAGCATCAACTAGAGAGGACCAATAGAAGAAACCAACCATCCGCAGAACAAAAGCATCATCATTTAGAACACCACCTGGGAAACAATCAGATGAGGAACAAAACTGAAGAGTCATCAAATGAAGATCGGAGGGTAACCTGAGCAAACCTTGCAGGTAATTAGCCAAAAGGAGTGAGGTCCAAAAAGGCAAGGAGTCAGAAAAACACCCTTCTGCTAAGGGCCGAAGGCCTCTGTGATTACGAAGAACCTGAAAATATGGTTAAAGTAGTGCCATCTCTGCAGTGGCATAGCAAAAGAGGGGCAGCAGGGGGCAAAGGCCCCTGGCTGTAGGGGCCACCGGGGGCCCTCGTATTTTTGTCAGTTGCATTCAGATAGAAGGTGAGAAGAAATGTCTGCTGATTCTGTGCCCTTAAGCATTTCCGCAAGGAAGGATGGTGGTGAGAAGGGGAGGGACACAGGGGAGGCAACACAAATGTATTGGGCCCCCCGGGAACCAGAGACCTTTGCTCGCCACTGCATCTGTCTACTATATTTCAAAAGTGTAAAAAATTATAATCTTTTATCAATCAAAAATTATTTCTAAGGCCTTTTTTTTTTGTTTTTGTTAACCTTTTAAACTGCTTCCCAGTAATTCCCTTGTACTGGGTGAATCTCTTTCAAACACTGCCAAAATAATGAAATATGCAGTACCGGTGCAAGGGTCTGCTGCCGCCCCAGGCAGTGGTCATGTGATGACGTTCTCAGTCTCTCTCGCCGATCCACTCCCTGTTTTCAACCTTCACACGCTTGCTACCAACATCTGCTAGGCCTGCACCGAAATGAACAACAAAAACTCTCATGGCTCCTGATAAACTGTTATTTTTTAAGGAATTTTTTTTTTCAAAGAAATAAGTAAACAGGAATATTAATGACAATGATGCCAAGTGAACATCTGCTGTTGTAAGGGAAGTGCTTTTTCTCTTCCCTTGACTATATCTAGCTTCGCCATCATGTATCTGCAAACACCTGCACTGTACTTCATGTGCACGAAGGTACTTGAGGCCCATCAACATAAGCTCACAAGAATTAACTCTTCTCTAATTAGCTTGGAAACAAAAAAAAAAAAATCCACCTTTTGAGTTGGCTGCTTCCTGTGCAGAGGAAAAGCTTCAGGGTCTGTTCCAGTCACCTGCAGAGAAAACACTAATTAGGAAAATGCTCAGTGTCAAAATAACAAAATACAGATCCACCAGGCGCTGCAAAGAATTGCAGGCATCTTGTTATAATTGATTTTGATTTGCTTACCAAAAACATTCTAGATATCTTCATTTTATCTGGCTATTTGTTTTAAATAGCATTTTAGGCTGTGATTTAATGAGCATCTGTATGTAAATGGCATGGATGTTTGCAATTATTGTGAATGGAGTTTCCAAAGCCTTGAATGTCCATGGAAGGTTAAAGAATATTTAAGACATGGGCATTCAAATTTGTGTGTTTATTTTCTGGTTGTGATTTATTGATGCAGATGTGAGTCTCTATGTATAATATACTTGAGGGACTGGTGTCATCTGTTGGTAGTGTTCAAATGTGGCCACAATGCAGCTCTCTCTGCTTTGGAATGTGTGTGGCAAAGTACTCACAATTTCAGAAAGTACAGCCAGAGGGATGTAGCAGTACAGGTGGACTGCGAGGAAGATATGACGTCCATGGATCGAGCAGGAACGGAGACAGGGAAGTGTGCTGGGGTTGGGCAGTGCTGAGGTCATCTCGGGTGGGGGGAGAAAGTCCTAAGTCTGAGCTGGGCAAGGCAGGGAGAGAGGTCTGGAGCTAGGCCGCCTCATCCATTGAATTTTCAACGGATTTCTACTAGGAACAGATTTTACTTTTGGCTAAGATCCAAGTGTAGATTCTGAGCTATGAACTAAAGATGGCATCTTGATTTTTGGTTGAGATTGAGTGCCTGTACAATATGGGCAAGAGGGGTTAGGGGCATAGCCAGCACTGACATTTTTTGGGGGGAGGGGACCATGATTAACAGGGGTGAGCACGTGGCCAGATCTTCTGCTCCACCCCACCCCACCCCACCCCACCCCACCCCTTGCCCCATTCTATGTGGGTGTCCAAGGCAGTGGCTATAAAATGCTCATAATTTCTGGAAACGGAGTCTCCTGTCCCTTCAGTTATCCTGCCCTGTCTCTGCTGTTTGTCACTCTTCCTTTCTGGCTAAAGGAGGCTACTTTATACAATGGTAAATATCTCAGGATTCTGAAGAGCAATTACATAAATAGTTTTCCAACTAGCCCAGCCATTCCTGAACTTTAAAGGTGGGATAATTACCTACCAAAGGTAAACTGGTTTAGATGATCTCAAACCTTTACCTGAGTATGCCCAAGGGTTGTAGTGTCTCCCTTTCAAGTTATCCCTCTTAAAGGAGCAGAGCTTCATGGACTGTCAGTAAGCCCTCTACTGCTGCACCTTTGAGGGCTGACTCCGATGGGATGTGACCCTGCAGCTAGGAATGGGGGCCTGAAGCTCACCCGAGGCTATGTCCGGGCCCACGACGACCAGGTGTGCATTCCGTGCATTTGCATGGAGCAGGCCAGCGGCAGCAGGGAAAGGCCACGGGCTTAGACTCCACCCGCAGCCTTGCCTGCTGCCATATGGCCCACCAATCTTCCTGTTGGGGTGGGGGAGGGAGCGGAAGCTGGACCCACCAGGGCACAGCTTCTGTGTCTCCCCCCCCCCCCCCCAAGGTGGTGTACTAAGGGGGGGGCAGGTACAGGAAGGTCCCGCGGCGGCACAAAGTAATGTGCTGGTAGGGTTCCTACTCCCTGCTAGCAAAAGCGATGTCCTGTGGGGCCACCAGCGTTTCCTCCAAGCTGGTGGCAGAAGAAGAGGCTCAGAGGTGCCGCCGGCCTTTACCCAGAGCCAGCGGCAAATGAAGAGGTCCTGCTATGCCTCCAGCCTTTGGCTGGAGCTGGCAGCAGAGGACAAGGTCCAAAATGTATGTGAGAGACTGGCCCTCTGAGTGTGCGCCTGGGTATGAGAGGGTTGGGTGAGTGAGTGTGGGTGTATGTGGGCCCGTGTTAAAAAAAAAAAAAAAAAAGTGCATCCAATTTGGTTACCCGTATTTAGTGCGTCGGTATTGCATCAGCCTGATAGTATGAAGGTGCTGCTGAGAGGGTGTTTAGGTTGGAGAATAATGTGTGTAGATTGTGTTTCACATTTCTGTGGGATTTTCCTTCACGTTTTTGCCTGCACATAAAGCAGGTTCAGCTACTGCAGGTATTTTGTATCTTTCGCCAATAATCAAAGGAACCTACCCCCACAATTTTGCTTTGCTTATTGGTCCAAACTGACCCCGGTGTTTGCATCAATATGGGCAGGTTAATTATTGCACCCGTAAAACTTAATGAAACTTGCCAATAAGCGCAAGATTGACATTCAACTTAATGAAACTTGCCAATAAGCGCAAGATTGACATTCACCCTGCTGCATTTAAATATTCAGGTATTCCTAATGCAGCGCCAAAGGAATATTTTATTCTATGTTTTCAGAAGATTTGAAGAAGATGCCTTACTGGGGATGGCAGTGAAGAACACAGGAAAAAAATATATACTAGGTGATCTTGTACCTGTCCTAAGTTAATTCGAGAGGAAATAAAAATGGAATTTTTTTTTTTAATTTGTAGTCTGTGTGCAACAGGAATTGGAAATAAATTACAGATGGTCACTAGAGGGCAGTAAGAAACCAGGAAATAGCAAGTGAGCTGGATAATTATAAAGGGGCAGCCTGCTAGATCTGCTAGGCTTCCACAAATAGACAAACCAGAACCAGCAAACAGATTAATCCTATTTCTAGCTGGAAAAAAAACTCCACGCCCTCAGTGTATTTGGTTTTTTCACCCAGCGGCACAGATAGATTTATACGGATATAGATTTATAGAAATCAATAGCAGCTTTTCAGCTCTTTCTATAGCTTTAGCAGCTTTGTTTACAGTCGGCCTACACCAAGCTGGAAAGTGACAATCCTCCCAGGCCCTTCCAGGTCATCACATGTTGATTTTGGTGGGAGCAGCACAGAACCCTGTTCTTCAGTCTAGCCTTAGACGTTTTACTGCCCTAAAGGAACCTAAAAATGCTCAAGCACCAGAAGCTGCAAGCTGCAGTAAATATTAAAGCAAGCGCCACCTTCAGCATGCTTGGGTTGCAGCTCATATGGCCTGTGGCATGGCAGGTTTAATCCCCTCCCCCTTGTTGTAATTGTACAACAAAGCATTGTTTTCTGGATCTCGTTTACTTATCCTCACTCAATCTGGCTAAAAGTACGTGCAGCGTGCCATAGGGGGCGCACTTTTAGGCAAAAGAAAGAAGACATTCCTGGGGGAGAGGGCATCATATGGGTGAAATCAGTAAACAAGTAAGCAGCAAAATTACCCGGATAATTTTAAGTCGAGTATAGTCAGCAGCACTTTTACCCGGGTAAAAGTGCTGATTTTATCCAGATAACTTCTCTGTGCTCACCGGCTTACTGAAGACTGACCTCTCGGTCCATGTATCACTTACTTTTCTCTGTTTGTTGATTGCTTTATCTTTATTTGAATGCCATTTTTCACTATGTTGTATATTTTTCTGAATTGCCTTTGTCGGTGTGTCAGCCGCATCCATGAGCAGACTAGGGGACTGCATGAGAGACAGAGACAGCCCAAAAGATTATGCGAGGAGGGAGACAATGCCAGCAAGTTCATGGGTGCAAATAAAACTTTCAGCCAATGTTGTTGCAACCCTGTCGTTAATCAGCAGGTTAATAGGAAATGAAAGCATCTATTTGAGGTCCTGCTTTAATCTTCTGATCTGTTTCCTTCATTATTATCTAAAAAATCCAGTTGCATGGAACGGGGCAATGCCTCAGAAGTAAGAGTTGGGCAGGGCGACGGTGATGCTGATGCAAAGAGCTTCTCGTCCCAGAATCATAGTTTAGTTCTCAACAAGGTCACTAAGGCTGGAAATAAAGAAAAGTAAATCATTAAATCAAGTTTCTGTAAATATATTAAATCTACAGTAAATAAATTCATGTTTCAAGTTAAGCAAACAATAATATTCATCAAAACGTAAGTGCTCTCATCTGTAATTTTTAGTTAAACATTACATGTTGACTTATGATTTAATGCGTGATACACTGATGCTATCAGTAATCCATGAAATGAAGAGCTTGCTGGGCAGAACCACACTTTCTCATAATGCACCAAGAGGAAAGGATGATCTTCCTTAACCTCAAGTGGAGAGAGTAGCCTAGCACTAGGAGAAGCAGGCTGAGGACCAGGAGCATGAGGGGTCAAATGCTGCTGATGCTCCTTGTGACCTGGAGCAAATCACTCCCTCAGGTACAAACTTACATTTTCCTTTGAAAATTACCCTGTAACACACTATTGTAACAATTTTCCAAAGCCTTTTGAAAATGCCTACAATATATGCTATTGAATTGTCAATAGGTTTTACCTGCATTAAGTGCACTTAACGTTGGTAAAAGGGCTTTCAGAAATTGCTACAATAGTATGTTACGTTTAACTTTACATTTTCCTTTGAAAATTACCCTGGCAGGTAAATGAGATTGCAAACCCTCTCAGGACTGGGAAATCTCCAAAGCATCTGAATGTAATCCATGTTGAAGGGGCTGACCAGCCACAAACGGCAGAATATAAATTAAAAAAAAAATAATTTGTCCACACTGTATGTAGCCCCATTCTCGTACATCCTGTACATGTACTGTGGCTATCTCTCACTCTTGAGAAGTTTGCAGCCTCAATGACCTCCGAAAAATGCTCACAAGTGACACAAGCATAGACTGCCTCTTTCTCTTCAAGCTGAGAATGATTTTCATTACACTTCCAGACCCAGTTATCCCAAGAACGTCCTCTTCCTCCTCCCTGAAAGATAAAAAATGGGGATAACCCTGTTGTTCCTTCAGATTTTACTGTTATGGGCTAACAAGGCCATTGATTTTAGTCCATTGTAAAGTTGGACAAAGTAGGGAGTCGTTAAGTCCGCTTCTAAACTAGGAAATTTCGTGTATTTTCTAGAATCTATTCAAGAACAAACGTTCAGCTTGATTTTATTTATTTTGGGGTGGGTTTTTGCTTGCTGATCTGTGGACCAGATGCTGCATGTGTTTTCTGCTCTGGAAAACTATTTTCCCCGTCTTCTCTATTCTGTGTATTGGTATCTGGCCTCCCTGGGGTTGGAAGTCAGCATGTTTCCAGGTCACGAGCAAGGTCATCCCACAGACAACCTACAAAGCATGTGGGAATGGATTTAATAAATCTCAGTTCAGCTAACCGCTTGCTACTTTTAACTAACTGCATAGAAATCCATTTTGCAACTGTTTTGTTCCATTTTATCAAAATTGGTGCTTCACCATTTTGTGTAATTAATACTTAGAATTACATTTATCAGTTGGCAAATTCTTATCTGAGATCGGAAAGGAAAGAGACATGTAGTCACTTTTAGCATAGTAACATAGTAAATTATAGCAGAAACCAACATCCATTCTGCTCAGTTATTCTGTTCGCATCACACTACTAAGGATACATCCCAGCCTTCAGCCACAGAAAGTGGCAACCTACAAGATTTCTCGTTATGCAGGGCACTTTTTTTTTTAACCTGCATAGGATCTTCTTTCTGGTATCAGTGTGGCCCAATTGAGTTGCTCAAGGTCAGAAACAGACGTGTGCAATAAAGGACCCCCATGCCTCCAGGAGAAAGATGAATTTTAAAAGCCCAGCAAGTACATCAATTGGGGGACGCGCACACAGGACAGGCTGGTGCGTGCCTATCGAATTTTAAAAGCCACCCAAATGCACCCGTATCTCCTGTTGCGGGCACACCTCAAAGGTTTTCGAAGGGAGTGGGGCATGGGCAGTTCAGGACATGGCCAAGAGATGTGCATGTAAATACTTAAGCCTACCCAGGTCCAATGGAGCACAGGTTTACTTCTGCTAGGGACGAGGTGTAAGTTAAAAAAATAAATAAACAGAGCCATTTCTCAGGGGTTTAAAGGTTCTGGGGTACGTGGGGGGCGTGCAGATGATCAAACCGGGGGAGGGGAGTTGGAGGACCTAGCTGTTAACTGGGTGAACTGGTGGATGAACTGATGAAACTGGCAGTGGCCTGGCTGCGCACCCCTTTTAAAACTCCCCAACTTACGCGATAGAAGCAGGATTTATGTGCCTAGGAGCGCACCCACTTAAAATTGGGCGCACATATGCGCACGGTCAGGATATTTTATAATATGCGTGCATATACATGTATTTGGGTGGGTGAATACGCACAAGCACTAAAGAGTGCTTACTTGCTGGTTTGACACATGAGTCAATACTCTTCTGTGGTGGCAGCCTTGCAAGGAAACTTTACTTATAAAACTGGGAGAGAAAAATATTAAACATTAAGTACAACGCTGCATGGTTCTAATGAACAGGGAGGAAGAGGGGAGAGTCCAGTACAGGTTTCATCCTATTAGGTATACCTTGCAGTTCCACCCCTTCCCATGCAGAGCCAGGTACCACAGCTGGGGCGATGTTAACCCTTTGCTCTCTGGTTTGGATGACAACCTTTTGCTATCAGTCCTCCAACACTTTGTATGCCAAAGCAGATGCACAGTCTTGGTAAGAGCCAGCCAAACTGTTCTACCCTAGACAATATCCTGTTCCTGGAATAAAGACCAAACATAATCATCTTGACCTGAAAAACAAAAACACAGTACTGTGATGGGTGGTTTGGCTGTGAGCCCTTGTTGCAGTGGCACAGATGATGAGGCTTCATAGGTGGACCTACGAAGCCTACACCGACAGCTGGTGAACGTGCCTTGAAGCGGGACAGACTGGAGCTTCACCTACACCAGCTGCCTCCTCTGCAGGTTGAGCGCTTCTGGCAGCCGGCAGGGCTTAGGTGGGGCCCTAAGGCGGTCTGGTAAGCAAGAGTCTGGGGGCACGCTGGGGTCAGGGCAGGTAGCGGATTAAAGAAGTTGGAGACAGGCCAAGGGCAGGCAAGAGGTCAGGTCCAGGAGAGGGGTCAGATTGTGCAAGTCAGGCCAAAGTGGATGAGGACACACACAAGACACTGGACAAGATGAATAGGATAAGATGAGGCTGGAGAGGGCAGGAACAAGCTGGAAGACACAGGAACACGAATGCTATAGCAACACACACCACTACTAGGTAGAAGATCCATTGCTGAGGCAGTGCTTCGGTGCGCAGCTGGGCCTTAAGTTCCCAGCCACGTGATGTCATCAAGAGGTGCTGGCACTTCGGGTTCACGGACCCTTTAGAGGCTGGCATGGCGCACACCTAAGGAAAGCCCATGAGGAGGGAAGCTTGGTGTCCTGTTGGCAGCATCCCGCTGCATGGAGGAAGCACGGCGGTCTCCAGGCTGCGCTGAGGGTCCGAGCGTCAGGAGGGTGAGTGATGCCGGATGCGGACAAGTCCCGCGGGTGATAGCTGTAACAACTTCACAGGATTACTAATTACATTTTCAATTAAATATCCTATGATCTATATTAAGTCTGAAGCCCACTTCAATCAACTTTTGCCAAAAGATTGTCTGTCTCAAGGGCATTTATTGTTTGTATTTCTTCCATGTGGAGATTGTATCTCACCACTGTACCATCCAAGCAGCTGCTTTACTTGGGAAGAAGCATGGAGTAAGAAGAATGCCAGAAAGGATGGTCTATATTCAGTAACCAAACCACCATCACAATGTGGCGCAATTGCATGCCACCAGTACCTGATTCATATTTTCAATTGTATGGTGATCTTCTGTTTTATTGGCTTTTATAGTTAGCATGGGGGTAACCAGCACGGAGCGGCAGTTAGTACCCTTAAACAGAAAGCATGGGGGATTTTACTGCCCTTAACCAATTAGCCTTGATGATGTTGACACTAGTGCAAGATCACTCTCTGCTTTGATAGCAGGGCAGGGCGGGGGGGGGGGGGGGGGGGTGTATTGGATACTGAAGACAGCCAATGCTGGGCCCTGACTTTTACAGTCTGGAGGCCTGATTTGCTGACATTGGGGATAAAGTTCTACGGCTAAGTACAAAAGCAAAGAACGTTAAAGCAGTATTGTCTGAATTATCAGGAAGGCAGCTTACGTAAAAATGTGGCGGTAATTTTGTTATGGGTTTGACAGTTGATTGGTTTTGCTTGTAAGTATTACTATCCTTAATATGAGGCATGGGGTAATCTGCACAGAGCGGCAGTTGCTGCCATGAGAAGCTTGCTGGGCAGACTGGATGGACCATTTGGTCTTTTTCTGCCAACAAAACTATGTTGCTGTGTTATTTTATATGGTTATGATACTTGTCCTATTTTATGGTTTGTATTTTATTATTTATTATATTTTTATTGTTGTAATGCCTTGAGCATACAATGGGAAGGCGGAAGACAACAATTGGTCACATCCCATGGAGAGTGTCAGCAGGCCATCCACTAATGTAGAGGAATGTTTTGTTGACAAATAGAGAGACGGGAGGAAAGAGATGCAGGAACTGAACTGGGAGTCATTGTTATTCTAAACCAGTGTTAATCTGCTGCTAATAACACTTTTATTAGAACTGAACTGATACTGCAACAAATGCTAGGGGAACACAACATGTTCTCTCTGGATGCTGACAATGTATTAGCACGTTGTACCTTGGTACCACATTCACCAATGGTCTTCGATCAAGGGATTTCAGAATTTGCAGGTCAGACTTCCTAGGTGGTTCACAGCTGCAGCATTTTCATGCCACCATGGGCCTTTTCTAAAGTCCTGCGCTAGAATTTGCATATCCAGTTTCATTCAGTGTGAATGTAAGTGCTGATACAAATAAGGTTTGATAAAGTCCACTGGCCGAACTACAGGGAAAGACCCAGCTGTTCTCTACTAATCTGGAGCCTGCTGCAGGTTTGTGGCTGCTGCTGCCAACCCTCGATAAACTGAGCCCTTAGTTGCTTAAAAGCACACGTTCCTGTTGGTTAACCAGGAACAATGGCACATGGGGGAGATGTTCTCAAAGATAGCGATTGTGCTGAGAGCCAGAGGAGGTCATTGTCACAAGACATTGCCTCCTCTGCACCTAATGTGAGGCAGGACCCTGCTAGGTGCCTGAGTTAGTGGGAACCTATTTTAGGCTCTCTCTATCCGGGCCTCTGGTTTCCTGCACAGAGTTTTACCAGGTAAGGTGGGAAATGGTCCAAACATCTGCTTACCTCCTGCTAGGCTGCTGCAATAATTCAGCCAGCTCAGCCAGCAGTGGTGCAGGTCTGCATTTCCTAAGCGAGGTGATGGACGGGAAAGGGGACAAGTGAGGAGAACAATCAGAGAGGGGAGAAGAGGTGTTGCAGCCAGAGAAAACATGAAAAGAAAATTAAAGGAATGAACATTAAAAAGTGAGAAAGTAAAATATGGGGGGGGGGGGGGGGGGGGGGGGAGGAACAAAGACATGATTCAAACATTGAAAAATGTTTTTAATATGAGTCAATAATTGCACTCTGTATGCGAATGTTTTTAATATGAGTCAGTAGTTGCACTCTGTATGCAAATATGACACTAAGTTACTGCAGGAAAGCATGGGAAAGGATTTTCTCTGTCTGCAGGAGAGAGGATCCCAGGAAGGAAGTGTGCTTGGCGCTCCATTTGCTATGCCGTTTCGGTGAAGGTTGGGTGGAGGTGTTGAAAAGGCACTCAATTTCAGGTATGCTACTATTGGGAGAGCAGAAAAGTGAACAGACTCATCTCATGGCTTTGGTTTCTGCTCCTGCTCAGAGCCAAGAGTGCTGCAGAGGTAGTGCAAGCAATATTCAGGGAGGCGTCCCTGGTTGTCCCTCTAGACTACAACTGGTTTAAGGAAGCACATATGCCAAACTCTGGGGCATCCCTCAGCTGGAGAAATGCCACAGAGCATATCAGAGAAGTGAGTGCATTAAGCAGGCAATTTTCACAGTGCCTGGATAGCTGCAAAGTCCGCAGGAACGTTATACCCTCAGTCCTTGCACCAATTTTCAAAGCAAAAGCATGCGTGCTCTTTCCCTTTAAAAATTGCTCCAGGAAAAAAGTAACCCCAGAGATTTGCCCCTCCTTTTTCTGTGCTACATTTTCCAGCCAAAGCAAGGTCCGTAGTTCTGAAAATCCAAAACTATGCATGTAGTTTTTTCCCCCAACCTAACCTTGCTCTGGGAGCACCTCCACTGCAATGCCGATTGAGATGAATGTCGGTATATAAAAATAATAAATTAAAAAAAAAAAAAATGCTGGCAAATGTACAGGTTGTGGGATTCTGCGCATGCTTTTACCCGCAGAATGCTCATTTCCTCAGGTGAAACGCTAAAAATTGCCCTCCCTGAGGGTGAAATATCAGGCGGCTGCCAACCAAGAGACGAGGCCTTCCTCATTCCGAATCTGGATTGTTTCAATTCTACCGGAAATGCAAGGAAAGTAAGTGGAGGGGGAAGCAACTGCATCCTACGTCTACGTCCCTATAATCCCATATCTTATGCACTCTGTCCTACAGTCAGTAACTCTCCTCCTCCCCTTGTAGTTTGAAATGCTCCTTCATCATTCAACCCAGATCACAAATATTTGCTGGTCCTTGTAAACAAGGAAATGTCTCCAGGAGCTAATTCTGTTTGAACATTTAACTATAGAACAGCAAATATTTATTGAAGAAGCCGCCTACCCCAGCTGACATTTAAAAAGGTTTTATGGCTAATAGCAAATTCTGAGAGGTCAAGGTAACATAGTGCATGGTGGCAGATAAAGGCCCAATTGGTCCATCTAGGTATTCTGCTTTGCACTGCTAAAGACCTATCCCAGCAGTCGGCTGTAGAAGTTTGACTGCTTGCAGGTTATAACTCTAAGACAGGTTTTCTTGTCTCCCATCCCATTTCTTCATCGTCCAGCATGATGAACATACAAGCTGCTATGCTTAAACCAGTGGTTCCTGGGCCATGTCTTATCTTCAAGCTTTGTAATAATCTAAATTACCACCAAAACTGGGGAGGCGTTTGCCTGAACATTGAACCTCATGGCCTTGCTGGTGGTACCTGGCCTCCACCAACCTGCCAGCACTGACCCAGTTGCTTTCTGGGTAGCAGTAGCAGCCTGCTGGTTCCAACCCCATTACCCTATAGCCTGTTATATCCTTATGTTGTGTTTTTGTTTTTAATCTGCCCCTTGTTTTCTCTTTATCACGCTGAACAGTACCTGACCACCATCGACCTGCCAGCATTGACCCGCTTGGTTTCTGGGGAGTTGTAGTTTGCTGGTCCAACCGGGCTTCCTTATGGGCTGCAGTATCTCTAGTCATGCTTCCTATATTGTCTGTCATGTATTTCAGTGTTTCTTATTTTGCTGTTTTATTCTTCCTGGCTGTTACATTAACTTTGTATGTTGCTTGCTGGGTAATGCAACATGGCCTCTGTTGACCAATAGCTTTCTTTCTACATAGGAAACATTTCTTTCCTCCAGTGTGTACAGTTTGTGGTGTCAGGTTTGTGTTGTAGGTCCTATATCATTGCAGCCCTTCACTGAACTGCTTCCGTCCTCTTGAAGGCCTTATAAAGTTACGGCTTCCAGAAAGTGGCGATTTCTACGCGCGTGACCGATTTTAAAATCTGGCCGATAACTTTTAAACCTAACTGGCTATGTGTGAGGTTTAAATTTACCTGAGCACATATATACCTGAATAACTTATATCTTAAAACTATGTATTTAGTTATTTATAGGATTTATCACCATCTTTTTGAATACAAAATTTGTGCCAAGCGACTTAATGTATTGCAATAGCAGCAAATAAAGAGAGGTCAATTGCAGCTTCACAGTAAAAAAGGTGAATAGCCAGTTAGGTACAAAAAAAGAAATTCTAGGCCAGCAGGTCTGATACCCCCCCCAATCAGTAACAATAATGGCGGGCATAGCCATAGCATCCACCGGCCCCCTGCTCCCCACCCCCACCATGAAAGGATTAATACTTTGCAGATCATAGTGGCCTAAGGAACCTCCTCGCTGACCCCTATCCCCATTTTGGAAGGTAACAGGTGGGCTCCAGGTCCCCTCCCCAAAACATTTCTACTGCTCCCAGTGGCATCCAATGAGGGGGGGGGGGGGGGCTGCTCTGTTATTTATGATAATTGCTTTGGGTTCTAGTTATGTTTAGATTTTTACCTCAGAAATTTAGGTTATTTAGTGTTGTGAGTAGCCCACTAGGTTTGTAGTTTTGAAATTTAGAACCAGGTTTTGGTCCTTTAATCACAACGTTATCAGAATCTTTATATTTTTCCTTGCCGAGGATGAGTTTAATTTGTAAAGGTTGTTGCTTCGAGTACTCAAGGATGTGATGTTTACATTTTCTTGGATTGTGTCGGTGGGCTTATGTTTAAGGTATTTTTGAGACTTTATTCTTGGTATTTTGTTTAATATGACTTGCTTTTAGGTGGCAATTCTTTTGTTCATTGTATTTTATGTTGTATCTTTTGTTGTAATCCAACCTGAGCCGATTATGGAAAGACGGGCTTGAAGGGAAGAATTTTCAAAAGGATTTGTGCTCATAAATTCCAGTTTTATGCATATAAATGGGCTTTTAAAAATTCCCAGATCAGCTGTGTGTATAAAAGTGCATGCAATTTTTAGATATACTACAGAGGTATTCGGGGGGAGAGAGGAGGAGGATGGGCAGAATTTACACACACACACAAGTTCAGTTTTTAAAAAACTTTGTGTAAATATCCATACACAAAGTCGGGCCTGCTCCGGGCGTAATTTTGTGCGCGCGTGTCAGCGCCTGGTCTGTGCGCACCTGCGGATTTTCAAAGCTGACTTTTGCACATTAGCCTGAATTTTCAAAGAAGGGTTTAAGTTTACGGGGAAAATATACCCACAGACTTTAACCTTTACGGGCTGTTTGGAGATTGCCCTCCCTCTGTAAAATAAAATAAATACAATTTTTATTCTCGGGCATTAAGGACATGTCCTCTTCTGTTTTATGATCACGTAGCAGATCTGTTGGTTTTTGGGTTTTTTTAACCTCCTATTTAATATCCCAAATGTAAGCCACTGCAGGTGTGAGGAAGGCTTGCTGGGGTCCTTTGGAGTACTGATTTCCATAAATTGTTTCATATTCCTATGCCAAAGCTTATGCTTTTTTTTTTTTTTCCCCCTTAGATAAATGATTGCGATTTATATGTAAAAATGTAGCCCATTATGCATTTCAATAAAGCTTGACCTTTTGTTAGAAGCTTTTAGAGAAATTATTTCCAGGAAGGCAAGAAGGCACCTGGTCTAAAGATTTTAACTTCCACTGCGGTACCAGACTCGTATCTGTCCTGAGATCCATGGAGGAGCTCTTGAGTGCTGCAGGAGACGACAACCAGACACGGAGGCATTGTTAGGACAAAGCATTGAAGCAGGGCCTGCTCTGTTCAGGTTGGCTGTGCTGTGTGTGTAGAGCCACAGAGTGACTTGGAGAAAGCCAGGCCCAGATCCCTAAGAGCCTGGTGCATGGCTGCAGATCTGGCTTGGTCCTCAGGAGCCTGGGGCACCGCTGGAAGACCCATGAGGTTTTCTCCCTGTGTATACTGATGCTACGGGATGGGAAAGTGCCCACGTTCTGTGTTAAGGAGATGTGGTATGTCCAGAAAGAGAAATTACTATGGCAAACTAACCTGGACTGGATATTGACTTTACCACAATTGTGAGTGTTTGTGACCTTGATTGAGGTTAGCTGCTGATTTGTACACACTGTGCATCACAAGTCAGGGAATGTTTATTGCCTTATCTAAGAATAGCTACGAAACACCCAAAAGTTTCTCCTAGTCAAAAACAGAGTTCCTCTAAAATGTGTAGATAAGATGGGGATGTCACATATCCACCAACCTGCCCAGGAAGCTGTAACCACCATGAAGAGGTTTGCTTCAACACAGTCAGAAGGGAAGGGTTACCATCTCAACCCAGCTCAACCAGACTAATTCAGTCTAGTTTTGCCTCGGTTGCATGCATTGACTTGTAGTTCTGATTTTGTCAATGATTTCCCTAAGAAATTGAGAGCTATAAACCCATGCATGTAATAGGATAAAACAAGACATGCATCAACCTGTTTGGTTGCCCAGGATGAGGTGGCACACTTCATAGAGTCTAGAGGTAAATTTGCTGCCTTGAAGTCCAGGTGGGCCAGTTTCCTACCCTGTCTTCCAACCAAAATGTTTTCTGAATATGTTCAGCACTGCAAAAATAAACCCAACCCTTAGATCCCTCTATCCTCTTTCTTGCAATGCAGAATTTGTCTATCTTCACAGAGCTCTACTGGTTTCATCACTTCCTCTACTTACTCTGTCTCTCTATCTCCCACCCGCCACCACTTTGCATCCCTCATTCATTGCTGCTGAAAGATGTTGACTCACTATACTGACTACATGAAATATGATTTCCATTTAAAAGTTTGCCACCCTTGGATCATTTTAGAGTTGATGTGTGCTGGCGTAGAGGTTAGTGACTCATACGTGTATGCCTTCATAAAGTTACTTGTTTGTTTAGCCTTTGGTGATGGTGCTGAGATTCCACCGTGTCTCCTCTCTGCAGTATGCCTCTGTGGTGCTTCGATGACTGATGCAGTGCCCTGAAACTCTATGCATTTTAAAGTGCCCTTGGACAGAGAAAGGGAGAGGGAACAGATTGAAGGCCCTCAACAGGTGGCCATCTGTTCCCATGGCTTCTCAGGGAGACAGGCCAGCTCCTTAAACCGACTCAGCGTAGGTAGTGCTTGGCACCCTAGTAGAAAACAAGCTCCAACTTCTCAAAAATGAAAGCCTGAGAGAATGTGGCAGGTGCCGGGGGGCATGGACTCATGTGAAAAGAATGTGTAAGAAATCTCTGTCCTGTAGGGGACTTCACTTGAAGGACTATGAATGAAATCCCTGGCTCGCCATGTTACAGCAAATGAATAGAGAGGTTCTTGTCAGTCGGGGTGAGGAGAGGAAGAATCTCTCTCTAAGTGCTACTGCTTATCCATCTGCTCCTCAAACTGCTTCAGGTCAATAACAAAAGTAAAGCCCTCGAAGAAAATAGCAAACAAATAATATTTACAGCACAACAGCCTCTATCCAGTTCTGCTTTTCTGACAAGACAGCACCCAACAGAAGCTCCCATTGCTTCCCACCCATCAATTTCTTTCTGTAAGAGTATTATCTTCCTCCTACCACTGGAACACTCTGGCCTGCTTACTTTTGCTATCAAACAAGTATGAGAACCGGCTGCCATGCTACAGGCCTTCCTGCATGCCACTTAATTACATTCTTTGCAAGGAATAAAATCACATGTACTCTTAACTTTGTCCATAACGTTCGGTTGTAGCATCTAAAACTTTCCAATGTGCTACTGGCGAAAGACTCAACTCTCTGCTCTTTTACTGTATTGTCAGGTTGTGGCAAAGTTTCAATTCTTGAAAGGCCCTGCTCCTGCCAGACTGTTCTATCCTCTCAGTCTGAGATGATCTGAATGCCAACTCCTTCCATTTTTACTGCAGGGGGAACTTTGGGACTAGACGTTTCCAGTACTGCGACAAATGCAAGACTCCTCTCCTTTGCTCCCTCCTACCTTCACTCCTGCAGACCAAATCCCTTCAGTCAATAGGGATCTTTGCTCTTAAACCAACTCCTGCACCCACCTACGGGGTAAACAAGGCAGGGTTCAGGGCTATCACCAGACTACATGGTACCCTGGGTGGTCAATGGGAGGGGCAGCCCTCTCTGATGATGCAGCTGGCTCCAGGGGGGTCCCCTCTGATGACATGGATGGCCAGGGGGTCTCCCTCTGATGATACAGCTGTGTGGAACCAGCTGTGCAAGAACTTACTTCTGCTGTTACAGTGACAGCAAAAGCATGGAACCCTCTCCACTCAGGTGCCCCAATTGGCTGCCATCTGTCTTGCATGTCTCATCCAATGGCCCTAGCAAGGTTGTATCACTCTTAGTACTAAAGAATGTAGTTCACTTTGTCAGTAAGGCAAAAGGGCCTCACATGAACATTTATTCAAGCAGTGAAAAATAATATTTTGAATAAGGTATTTCTTCAGGTATTTCAATTATGATTCAGACTATCGGTATACAAAAATAATATAAATAAATATAATAAATGAAATGGGTGAAATCAGAGAAGCTTTCTGGCTTTTACCAAGCCCTTCCTACACATGCATTGTTGCATGAATCAGATCTAGACTTGGTGTGTAGCTGTCTCTGGCATTTATGGATGCAATAAGAGGAAATCCTGCTGGCTGATGCACATGTCTTTGGAGCATGGTGTGACATTAGGTACTGGTACTAGGGACACTGGGGGGGTTACAGTACCCTTCTGAGAGTGTCAGCTTCCATATAAATGGGTGAAAAACAGTTTTCCTGCAGTCGCACTATAAAAATTGTTCCAACTCCCATGAATATAATAACCTCTTCCTTTTCTGCACTTACCCCTTCTCCCCATCTCTGGCTGCCTAACAATCTCCAAAGAAATAGTCTCCCAACCTGCCTCTAATGCAAAGCCCCCACCCCAGAATCCAAAGAGGCAAGTTTATTACAACGTGAAACCCCAGAACAATTTATCCCATACCCCCCCCCCCCCCCATCACAGTGACTGTCAAATGCAGGATGTGATTTCTTGTCAGCTACAGAGGGCCTGCCTGCTCCAGGAGCTGCCATGTGTATGTCCTGGACCTTGAGGCTTGACTGATGGACAAACGTGGTGGTACTGGGAGGCGCTTTTTCTTAATTTGTAAGAAATGCATCAAAAAAAAAAAAAAAGACCGCTCCACAGTGGCTCCAGAAATGTGAATATGAGGAGGAGCAGTGAATTTCAGGGTGGGCAAGCACCAAGTGTCTTTCCCTCCAACCAATCAAAGTGGTCCAGCTGGGTGGGGGCAGCTGATGGAGCAAACTTCTTGTCTGGGGGGGGGAACACCTTGCCCCCAACCCTTCCAATCTGGAGCTGCTTCTGAAAATGTTATGTGACAGCCTGTGAAAAGTCGCAAAATCAGGAGAACCAACCGTCCTGTGAGTTTATGGGGCCAGCCCCCAGTGCTGGACACAGGCCTAGGAGGGGAGGGAAGGGAAGGAGATCAGAGGAAGCGGAGGGGTAGGGTTTGGAAGAAGAGGGAAATACATCTTTTGTGTCGCACGAGTAGAAGGCAGTTCTCCAGCTGGTTTAAGGGGGGAATTTTATGACAAGCCGCATAAATCTGTGGGCTATTATGCGCATGCAAATTGACTTTGAAAATTATCCCAGCAAAACTATGCGCACACAACTCTACGTGTGACCGCGCCTTGAGTGCTGTGTGCCAATCTGGGTGTCCCATCTAACGGAAAAAACACACAGCAGACATAGAAAAGGTGCGGAGAAGGGCAACAGACATGATATAGGGGATGGAAAAGCTCCTTATGGAGAGAGGCTGAATAGATGAGGGCGCTTTAGCTTGGAAAAGAGACGACGGAGAGGGCATATGACTGAGATTAGTAAGTCATAAGCGGGGTGGAATGAGTAAATAGGGAGCGGGTATTTACCCTTTCAAATAATTCCAGAATAAGGGCGGTCACTCCATGAAACCAACAACCAGAAGATTTAAAAGTAATTGTAGCACGTATCTTTTTTTTTCACTCTGCGCACAATCGAGCTATGGAATTAATAGCCAGAGGATGTGGTCAAGGCAACTAATACAGCGCAACTGAAAAGAGGATTGGACAAGTCCTGAAGAAAAAAAAATCCATAAAAGGTTATTAGCCAAGAAAGAAAGGCAGCGCTTATTCCCTGGGAATAAAATGGGCCAATGATTTAGGAACGGCCGGGTACTTGCAGAGACAGGATGTTGGGCTCGATGGATCTTGGTCTAACTCCGCAGGGCCCTTTTTATGTTATCTGATGTGTGTAGTTTTGTGTGGAGAGTTTATACACAGATTTTTTTAAAATCAAAAAGTGTATATGTAAGCCCCAACCCCGCCCAGACTCTCCCTCCCCCCCCCCCCCCCCCCCCCCCCCCCTGGCACGCCTCTCCCCTATGTGTTTAAAAATACATTGGGTATCGGTGGCACAGATTTCCGAAGGCCTTGCTTTATCTGCAGAAGTCCCTTTAAAAATTGCCCGGCTTATATGCCAAAGACTCCAGAGTGAAAGGTTTGCCATTAGAGTTACGAGCAAATGTTTTCACGCGTGTGACAGTTTTACCAACTATTTGGAAATATATTTGTAAAATGAAAACCCTTATTTTTTATGGTCAGCCTGGTTATTCCTGAAGGGGAAAGTCCACGTTACCCTGAGCCACACATCCCAGAAGCTCAGCCAAAGGCCTCCTTGGTGGACAAGCGAGTCGAGATTAAAACAGCCCAAGTTCAAGCTGTGTTTCTTTGATATACATTAGCATACTTCGGTTTCTAAATGGAAAATAAATATCTGATTTCCTGAATTTCACCTTGAGTAAAGTCAAGTGGTTGCCCTGCTAGCCACTCAAATACATTGACATCCCTCACAACTTACTGAATATTGACCTTTGTTTCTCTGTATTTTACATAAAGTAGCATGGTTGTTGCTCTTTAATTTATGTAATTGTAGGATTACTTCATAATAAAATAATCCGTTCTGTCATTTCTTTTGCAATAACATTGAATAATGGATGATGAGTTATGAGCGCCCGTCTTTCGTGCATGTGTCTTAGAGGGAAGCAACGAAAGTCCTTTCTGCGGATGAAATAACATTTTACCAGTGGAAATTGGGGCTTTGACTATCGCCCACCTTCAATGTGAACAAAATTACCCATATTGTAAAGAGACGTGCCCAGAGTTGGGGGAGAGGATGAGGGATAAAATAGTGCGTGTGGTTTTGCATGAGAAAATTATCCACGGGGCAAGCAGGAACAAATCTCTGTGGATAATTTTGCTTTGTTGGTGCAAACCCTTGTGGGTAACACGAGTTATTTGATCACTGCCCTCTTAGATTTAGAAAGCTACTGTAGGTCTTGTTAATGAATATAGTAGGTATATGTAAGCAGGTGCTCAGCATATACACCAACCGAGAGCTAGGAGTGTGGCTCTACAGCATGAGGACCAGTATACAGACTATAAGCACACACAAATGTTCATAAAAGTTGCACGTCTCTCCTTGTATTCAGAGTTATTTCAGTATGTGAACAGCTCTATATACTGGCTGTATGTACATATGTCTCCTTTCAGGGCATGTGCTTTATGGAAGTGAATTTGCTCGCACTGCTGTGCTGATGGCTGCGCTTCACAGTTCTTCTTTCCAGCAGAAACAGCTATAAAATTCCTTGGCGTGCACATCTTGTGCCTCTGACGTCAAAGAAGGGATGTGAGATTTTATTTTTCCCTTTGGAGATCCTTTCCTCGATGACTCAGGAGGCTGACAGATGTGCTACGCTCTACGTTCCTCTTGGCAAACACTGGACGGGTTGATGTGCAAACACCCGTTGTCTGCATGCGTGTGTTTGTGCCCTTCATTTACTGAAGCGTGAGTCAGAGTTTGAGAGGAGCCCAGTGAGCACGAATGCCCCTTTCCGGGAGTAACCGGCTCTCAAAAAGAAGGCTCCATCTTACCATGGTAAGCAAAGCCCTTGGGGAGAGCAAATTCCAAAGGCATGTCTGCAGATACATAAGCATTTACCTGGATAAAATGGTCTGATTAAAAATTGCCTTCCTTGACTGTGGCTAAAAGTATACGTGGATATCACAGCATGCACACTTTTTAGTTGCATTAAAAAGAATCGTTCCTTTGGGTGTGGTTAGGTTGGGGGAGAAAAACCATTGTGCATCCATTCAATGTTCTTTTTCTCCACCCTCCCTCCCCCCATGAAAGGTAGGTGCAGCGTACACAGACGCTTTTAATGCCCGCACTTCGTTTTTAAAGGGAAACACAAGCTGAGTTGTTTCCCTTGTGAGAACGGTTGCACTGTGGACTCCGCATTCAGTGCAGCCTATTGGAAATTGTCTCTTTGAGTTTGGCGTGGGCTCGGATGATCCCTGAGCAGCTCTCCCCATTTCAGCCAGGGCAGCATGAGAGGACAAAAGGCAGAGGTCGTGACCCACCGAGGAGTTTAAAAATGGCAGTCTTACATTTTGTTTGTAGTAACCTCCTTGTAAATCACGGCCTAGCAAGCAGTGGATAGGAGAGGTAGTTGAATTAGCACAAAAGTGAAATTTGTAACCATCGCTAATGCTTTGGTTCCTTAAATCTCCCTTCATCCAGAAGTGAACAGCATTCCATCCAAATTCAGATTCTTCAGGTCATGACTTAAGGGTTTTAGCTTGTAGAACATGGTATGAATCCTACCTAGCCAATTGCTCACTGCCCTGATCTGGGGATCCTTCTGTGTCTGAGTGAGCCAGAGGAGATCAGATGCTAGCAAGGCATGAGCACGTGGCTAATGTGAGGGCAAGCCTTAATGGCTGTGTTACCACTGTAACCATGTACAGTAAAACTGTAAATGATATAGGAAAGTAACTAATACATTCATTTGGTTAGCATTTGCTTGAGTGAACATGGCCTTCTGTCTCCCTGAGACATCTACTAAAATATCATATACATGTATATGTGACACTGTATGGTGCTGTGCTTTATCATGGGGAACTTTCCAGGAATGGGAAGCGCGAGGGAGGCGTGATGGCTTGGGAGTTGATATTAAAAGTGCTTTCCACAAGGCATTGGGAGGAGTTTTGAAGGCGATCTTAGGGAGTTTGGTGTAAGTGGGTGGATTGGTGTTCTGCTGGGAGCCAGGAGGGGCAGGAAGGAGCTGTGGCTGATCCAGTGCGGGATTCATGGTGGAGGTTAACCTGGGAACTTCCAGCCTGCCAGTCTGTGAGATTATCCAGGGTTTTCAAGAACTCTGCACTTTTTTTTTTTCCTCTGGGCCAAGCAGTAGAAAGCGGTGCTTCTGGGAGTTGTAAAGACTAAAATTGAATCAGACTGTGTTTGCACAAGTGACTTGGAAACTGTTGAAAAGAACTGTAAGCTGTTTCCCTGGCTGCTGTATTATTTGCATTAATTTTGCCAACTTTTTTCTTCTAGTAAACTTTCTGTGATTTGGAACGCTCCTTTTGAAGTGGACATTTTATTTGTGGACTGTGAAGCTCCTTCAGTAGGCCCTGCAGGAGTATTCCTGCTCCTTTTCCACAGAACCCGAGCAGTCCAGAGCTGTGCACCCCCTTCTGTTAGGGGGGGGGGGGGGTGAGGGATTAACATATGGATAGATTACAAAGTTTTGTTAGATATTGTAAAAAATGTAGCAGTAAAATGAGCACGAAGGGTCCCTTTTGCACTGGATTGAGCTCTCCTGCCTGCCACAACTGTAATTAATGACATTTTTTGGCTGTCCTATTGCATGCCTTCCCGCCTTTGTTTTTGTTTTTTTTCTGTTTGGATTTTTGTGAATCCTGGTACAGTTATGTAAGGAAAATGTTTTGCCCCTGAAGGTCTCATGGTAGCTGGTACCAGTGCAACCTAGCAACAAAGGATCTCGTAGGCAGCAAGGGTGGTAATGTAGGAAGAGCGGCAGAGCCATGTCTGAACTCTGGCCTTGCAGCAGAAACGGCTTAAGATACCTAATTTCAGGCAATGGTTCTCTTCATTTCCCTTGGAGCTACACTTTGACAAGCGTGCTTAATGAAAAGATTTGCCACTCGCCAAATTAAACAGTTAGGGTTATTGATTTGATCTGAGGAAAATCCATGGTTAATTCTCAGCTTTCCGCACAGTCTGTCACTTCTTCCATTCACGGAAGCTTTCCAGGTTTGACAGGCTTGCTGTCGGCTTGAAGGGTGAGAAACCCGGTGCTATTTGTAAAGGAGACAGTTTTGGGTGTAGAATGACTCAATGTGCTGATGGACAGAGCTCACAGACACCCACTCACTGTCACCAGCGGAAAGAGATTCACACAGTCATGCAAGGCAAATAGAGAGGCAGGGGAACATGCAGACCTGTACAAAGACAGCCATGCACGGCCAGGGACACAGACGCAGGCATTTGTTCAGAGAGAGAGACGCAGGTCAGCCAGAAACACCCCAGCTAGCCGCTATACGTGATACAGTTACTCACGTTTCCAGTTCTCCTATACCTGTTTCATTTATTTATTTATTTTGTTTATAATTTATTTGTAACCCTCATTTGGTACGCAGGTAGTTTGTATTAGAAATTTTTCCCAAGGGTGTGCAGGCACAAAGTACCGGCGTATACTTCCGCCTGCTGTTCCTGCACTTGGATTAATGCGGGGAAAAACCTATGCACGCATACAATTCACACTGTATGATGTGAACCAGCATGATGTGACTGCGGTCTCGAATGCCGGTATATAAAAATCCGAAAATAAAAATAAAATAAATAATACCGCAAACTGTGGGCCTGATTCTAAAGAGCATTTACACACGTGAAATTGGGTTTTACACATGTAGATGCACCTTACCTGCATAAGGGAGCTTTTGAGAATTGCTCCAATATATGCCATGCCGCAGATTACAAATAGACTCACCTATACAAATGTTTTGCAGCATTCGCATAGGCGCAGCTCTAACCATCTCTTCCAGAATTCCGGGGCCCATGCAATACAGTGCGCTCAGCCGAGTGCACTGTATAACCCGCACTCCGACGTGGGTTAAATAGGCGCTAATCCACCCCCTAATGCAATAGGGGGATTAGCGCCTATTTAACCCGCGTCGGACGTGGAGAGAATGTAATAGCGCTCATCACATGCAGATGCACGTGAATGAGCCTATGACTCATTCACTCCACATGCAAAAAAATAAATGTGCGTCTCAGATGCACATTTATCGCTCAGCTATTAACGCCTGCCTGGAGCAGGTAAAAGAAGTACAGAAAAGCAGAAAAAACTGCTTTTCTGTACTTCTTTTTTTAAAAGTAAAATAAATAACGCGGCAGATCGCTGAGTTATGAGGTTTTCATAACCGGCCATCTGCCGGTTTATCGGTGGCCATTTTCATTACTGGCGGATGACCGGTTATGAAAATCTACGCCAAGTTTACCGGCTTCGGTCTTCATAACCGACAGCCGCGGCGGGGTCGCGTTGGCAAGGAGGTACTAAGGTCGCGCAAGCGACCCTAACGCCTCCTTGCTAGCGTGACTCCCTAATTTGGATATTGCATGGCGCCCCCCTTACAGGCGCCATGCGTGCGTTAGGAAAGCGGGCGCTGACTTTTCAGCGCCTGCGTTCTGCGATTTATATTGCATCGGCCCCTCTGTTTGTTGAGTGGCTACATAAACCAGGCAGCTCTAGTTAGCAGCCCTCAGGGGGCCAGCCAGCTCGTTCCATGTAAAAGTTATCACATTAAGGAAATGAGCTTGGGAATCCAGACTGAGCATAGGGCAACTTTGTGCTTGTTTTCTGGAAATTCATTCATCGCCTCATAAAAGCAGGAAGTGAAATTCATATGGCATGAATGGTTGAAATAAATTTTGTTTATCTTCATTAGAATAAAAAAAATATATATTTCATTGGAAAGTTAAGAAAATCCACAAGCATCCAACTGAATGAGCCCAAGCTCCATAACAATTCTGAAATAAACATTTTGGGACAAAATACTCCAATATGTGGATTTTTCCCTGGTAGAATGAATCTGACAAATCTCAAAATTCAATGTGAAAATCAAAGTAATAGCTCCTGTATCTGAAAAAGCTGGCAATTTAGGAAAGCAGAGGGAAGACTGGCACCCTGCTTGTCTCCTCCTTGTTGTTGGTCTTGTGGCTTAAAGCCATGAGTAGAAGTTACATTCTTAAATATATGGGGCTCAATAAGGTGTTTACATATGGGTAAACTGTGATCCTTTGCAGCCTGGAGTCAGTAGTGCCTGAGGTAGCACTGTGTCCATGATCTAATTACTGGGGCACTGGTGCATCTTCACATTCGGTATATGGGTGAACTTCGATAGCGGGAGACAAGAGAGCGGATTGAGAACAAAACAAGGTAAATATCAGTCAATTGTATACACACACTAATAAAACCGTCCCCATGTGAACGTCAGCAGCCTCTTAGATTTCTGATGCAATTCTCTGACCGTCGGCCTTGTGTCTAATAAAGTCACTGGAAGCCAGTGGTGGTTTTCTGGGGAAAAAAGAAAAAAGGCATTTCCCATTAAGGTAAAAGAAAGCAAATTCAAAAGGGGGCCAGGTCAGTGAACTGGCAAAAAACCCCCCAAAAAAAACCCCACTGCTGGAAGCCCATTTCAGTCTGCTCATGTACTGGGGACAGTTTATTCTAGAGGTCAGATGCAAATGGCAAGGCTTTCTTAATTAAACCAAGGAGCGTTTCCATCACTGATTGTGTGAGCAATGGAACATCAAACAATTTCTAGGCCTCCCAATGTACCCAGGAAGTGTGTTAAAACCCTTTCATGTTCTGCGTTATTGCCTTTCTCACTCCACCTCAGGGCTCCTCTCACCCATGAATTAGGTCCTCACTGGCATTAGCAGCAAATTTGAGAGAAACTTACCGGTAAATGTCCTAAAGGCGCACAAGTACAAAAGTATCCACATACCTTGCCCCTGCTATTTGTCGGGCTGAAGTCTGGGGATGAAACAACTTGGGTCGATATGAAAACTCCCTTTTAAGTGCATCCTCTTCTCCCCTCCGATCCAAGCATCGCCACCTAATGAAACCCCAGGGATCGCAGTGCCTTTCTTTTGAAACTGATCCTCCTCATGGGCACTACTTGCATTTCTTTTCATTAGGATGATGATTGCTGGAACTATTTTTAGTGTAGTTACAATGTAAGAAGATTCGTTTTCTTTCATCTTGAACTCCCTTGAGGTCCCCAAAAGGCCAACAAGGTTCTGTTAGCTGAGCGTCCATTAATATGTGTCCATGGACCCGCCGAGGTCCTGAGCTTATTTCTATTAATAATGCATGCTGACGAGGTGCCTCCTGTGTGAACGCACCACACAAAATCTCTCAGTTCTCCTTACAAGAGTGTTTGCGGTTCAAAGCAAAAGTGAACATCCCCCATGTGATGTCTAAGCACGAGCAAGGCAGTTTGGGATACTTTTGGGGTAAAGATGCCTAATAAAGCGGAACTCTTTGGCACTAGGGGGCAAAGTTTGAAAACCATTTAAGCACATAAAACAAGGCTTTGTAGTAAATTGTGTTGTAAAGTTGTCCAGGATTCATGCACATGAAAGCATTCATGAAACCCAGGTTCATGCAGGGCTGGCGGAAGCCGTAAGCGGGGGTAGGCATGGCCTAGGGTGCTGGAAGGAGGAGGCAGGGTGGCAGGATAAGCCGGTAAGGGTGGCAGTTGCGAAAGGCTGGACGAGATGAGAAGTGGTGTGTGTGTGTGTGAGGCATGGAGCTGGAGGGCGTTTTCCATTTTTTTTGGATATGTATTTGTGGAGTTGGGGGTCATTTGTCGCATGTGATTTGAGAGAGAGAGCGATCACGTGATAGCATCGCGGCTGGACATCCTTCCACCGGCACTGATTTCAGGCATACTTTTTGCACGCAAGTATTCCAGCGGGCGGAGTCTGGATTTATACCCATCCGTCTGATTTAAAAAAAAAGTTGTGCAAGTGAATTCACGCACACGAGTTACACATCGCAAAGAGCAGGCGTGACGTCTGCGAGTGGGTTTCTGTGCATGGTCTTTTGCATAATTTTCAAAGCAAAATTATGGGCATACGTTTGCTTTGAAATTGGTTTCAATGCTGTGCATTGTGTTACAAAATGACCCTCCCTATGGGCTAGGCTGGTACCAGGGGGACTGATACCGGTTTCATTAAATATTTTCCCTGAGGTTTCTTCTTTGCAGCCTGCAGCTTTCAACCTACATAGAGAGTTCTGGTCAAGTGCTCAGTGAACAAAGTTAAACCCATTACAGGTACAGTGCACAGCAAATAAACATCACTTTGTTAAGTGATCCAAGACTGAGTTTCTTTTGTTCATGTGCTCACTGAGTGAGTGATGAAGCATGCTGTGGCAGAAAAGTATGCCAGCTCCAGGAAGAGCTGCTTTCAGTGCACGTCACATTTGCTTGTGAAAGTCACTCATATGTGTCGCTTCCCCAAAGTGAGATGAGAGCCTCCTCTTTGCAATACATTTTACACAGCCCCCTTGCCTGCTCCAGCCTCCCTGAATGGCTGTTCCGTATATCGTCTTCAGGGGGTGCTCTTTGATATCTGAGGAAGTGGAATCTGTAAATATGTAGAAAGCTGGTGCTGAATGAAGCATGACTTGATAAAGCATAATCTAAAGGTGTCCATCTAGAAAACTCTACGGCTGACCAGGCTCAAAACTCCTACAGCTAATTAGCCCCAAGGCACATAGTTTTGGGTTACTTATTTTACTGACACTATGGGTAAGATATTCAAAGAGGGACAGATAAGGAAGTTAACCGGATAAGACTTAAAATGGCTAACTTATAAGAGATATTCAGCAGCACAGCTATCCTGCTGATATTCCCAAATAAATCTCAAGTTAGCTGGATGAGTCTGATCTGGTTAAGATAGATCTAACTTATCCAGCTAATATAACTGGATAAGCTTGAATATAACTACTTATACAGCTATGTTAGCCAGATAAGTAACTCCTCCCCAGAATGCCCATAACCCACCCACTGGCTAAGTGGTAGCTGCTGAATGGGACCAGATATTCAGTCACCACCACATAGCCGGATGTCCCTACTTATCCGGCTAAGTAATGCTGAATATCGGCCTCTATGCATACTCAATGGTTTAATCAAGCATGGTTCAGCGGTCTAGAGGACAAAGGGTTAAAGGGATCATTGCATTCGTAGTGTTTCAGTTATGTGACTCCTAATATTTTACAGAATTCATTTCAAGATTTTATGTTTGATTCTTAAAGCTGTGTGAGAAATCGGGAATCTTATCTTAAAGATCACCTAGGATCTCTCAGACAGAGTTTGCATTTCTCTCAGGGTGGCCATCTTGCCATTCCATCATTAAAGAAGCACATTTGGCGTCTGCCAAGAGAGGGCAGTTAGATTCATTGGGCCAGAACTCTGCAATGGCTTTTATCGCTGGAGTTGAGGAACTGCCAAGACTGACTCTGGTTCTGTGAAGAAGTAAAAGCAGGGATTTTTAAAAGGGCATTTCCCTTAAACTGAACTCATTCTTGTTTTTGGTAATTTTGATGACTGATTGGTGATGGATGTTTTTATTGTTGTTCCTAGCTCAGGGAATTTGATTAATTTGAATGTGCAAAAATATGAATAAAGAAATATGATAAATATTTGTTGTCAATATGGGATAAGTAGCTCATTATATCTGCTCTTCCCTTTCTGTTCCTTCCTCAGTCCTTCTGGGCTGTAGCTTGTCAGAATTTGTCTTGTCGAGGGTGACTTGGCTTGTCTGGCATGGCTCTGCGTGGGCGCCGGTCCTTCCAAGGGAAGGTTTCAGTGCACATCTTCAGCAGATTACCTCTCTGTAATTAATCTCAGGGTTCCTGTTCTCACTCACAGAAATGAGCCTGCTGGGATATGTTAATAGCCTGTCTGATTATGGCCTGTTTAAATGGAACATAAGAACATAACGCAAGAAGTGCCGAGCCAAGTCAGCCCACCATCCCGTCTCTGACAGTGACCAATCAAGTACCTGGCAGATTCTAGCAAGAGATCCAGCTCCTGTTACTGACTCCAAGCGATAGCAATAACTTTCTTTTATCTACCTGGTTAATCATGTGCCATGGACTCTTCCTCCAACAACTTGACCAAACCTCATTTAAACCCACTATGCTGGTCACCTTCATCACGTCCTCTGGCAGCAGCAGATTCCACGACTTGATTGTGCGCTGAGTGAAAAAGTACTTTCTATGATTTGTTGCAAATCTGCTGCTTGTTAGTTTCATGGAGTGGCCCCTTGTTTTAGTGTTATTTGAAAGGGTAAATAGCCATTCTTTATTTGCCTCTTCCAGCCCACTCATGGCTTTATACACTTTTATTTTGTCCCCTCTCACATGTCTCTTTTCCAGGCTGAAGAACCCTAACCTGCATAGCCTCTCATCATAACAGGTCTGTTTGATCCCCTTTATCTTTCTTGTCCCCTCCTCTGCGCCTTTTCTAGTTCCGCTAGGACTTTTTTTGAATTGGGGGTGACCAGAACTGTACACAATACTCAAGGTGCAGTCACACCATGGCAATATGCTATTTTCTGTTTTCTTCTCCATTCCTTTTCAGATCATTACTAATGTAATGTTATGTTTACTTTTTCGACCATCGCTGCACACTGAGCTGAGCATTTCAAAGAATTGCCCTCAGAGATTCCAAGCTTCTTTTCCTGGGTGATGGCTCCCACAACAGAACCCAGCATTGTGTACCTGGAGTTGGATTATTTTCCCTGTGTGCATCACTTTCCACTTTTCCACATTCAGTTTCATCTGCCATTCAGTTACCCATTCTTTGAGTCTCACAAGGTCGCACTCCGCTGGTGTTTTAACAATTTAGAATAATTATTAGCATTATACATTGTCTAAACTCTTAAATTCTCATTTAAGTTCCTTGCATTCTTTCTCTTCCAAACACCACCCACCTCCAGAGATTCAGTGCTTTTGTCTTAGTTATATAATATATTGTTTTATTTTTAAGTATCCATGCTGTATGGCCATCGCATCCCCACTATAAATTCTGATGTACAACAGCACTGTATAAATTGCCAGCTCCGTATCAAAAGAGCAGAAGAATATGCAACAGGTATGGTCCAAAGCTTTTTGCTACCTGGATCAAGTTCAGCAAAATAACAACTTTGTCTGCTCCCTCGTAGACTTGCTCAGTAGTAATCTTCATTATATACAGTACCCACACTAAAGAATTTGTTTTGTACATATTTAGCATGGAGAGGAATAGCCAGTTTTATTGGTAGTCAATTTGTTTGGGAGCGTTCTTGTAGGAATTGTTTATTAACAAATAAACTGTATGTTACTAGCGTGGCACACATTTTAAAATATATACTGTATGTCATACTGCCAGGCCACTTTTTTTTCCCTGGATGAAGTGTGCCTGGCTGAACAATAACAGCCTGACCTACCATGGGTGATTGACTTACATCTGGAACACAATCTGAATAAAGTGTACCTGGATGAATGAATGCCAGATAAAGTGTACCTGGACGCAGTGTTCCTGGCAGAAGATCTGCTGAATGAAGATATATGGTTGAAACTCATCTCTGTATAGAATGTATTGATATTGACTCTAAGTAAGATGCTGAAAGCTGTGTACCAAAATGAAACAGAGCTAGATAACACATGCTTAAAAATCACAATATTATTATAATAAAATGAATGCATGGACAAATGCACCTGGCATGTAACCTACTAAACCACCCTGTACCTAGATAATGCGTAGCTGGATTAAAGTATTCTTAAAAAGAAGAGACAGGAATGAACTGTGCCTTCGTAGAGAGAGTACAAAGTCTGTATTAAGAGCACTTGGATAAAGTGTACCTAGCCCAGATCAAGGAGGATGGAGGTGCACAGTGCTGATGGATATGCTAATCTTCTTTGCTCAGTTTCACCTTTCAGGTGCAAATCCACATGGAATTAAATAATGTAAGACTTTCCTTTTTATTGGAAGGGCTTCAGCTTGTTTGTTTGGTAAATCGAGGACAGCCAAAGAGAGAGAGAGAGAGAGAGAGAAAATGCAGGGCAGTGGGAAAGCTGGCTCCTGTACTAGAACTGATTGACAAGGACTTTCACTGTGAGAAGTGCTGGCTAGAAACCTCGTAGGCCAATACTGAATTCATGCTGGGCGCCCCATGACAGCACTCGCTCTTTCTGTCAAGATGCTGCATCGCCCCTGTGTCCTGCTGAAGTCAGCAAAAGACCCTGACGGGGGGGGGGGGCTGGCCAAAATCCAGAGCTGGTGCTTCCGTTAGGCAAACTAGGCAGTCACCCCAAAGTGCCAACATTTTGGGGGCGGCAAATGGCCCAGCGGGGGAGAGGCAGTGCTACCAAAGAGGAGAGCACTGTGCTGCAGCTGCCGTCGGGAAGGAGGCTGGGGGTAGGGAGTGCACAAGAGGTGGCTCGCCTCGGGTTGAAAACAACTCTTGCACCGGCCCTGCCAAAATCGTCCTTCTGCAGAACATAAGAAGGGGCTGGTGTTCGCTAGGCCCAGCAACTTGACCAGGAATGGCACCTAAAAACCCACGACTGGCTCAGAGGCAGCGTGATTGAGTTACTGGGGTCTAAACCTGCTGTTTTGTGGCTTGGCAGCAGTTTACAGGCCAGGACAGGACTAAAAGCGCAGGATTCCCAGAGTTACAAGGGTTTTCCCAAAATGGCCATGAGAAATCCTCAGTGACCAGAGGGCTAGTGTGAGCACTGCTAAGCTCATTTGCATAGCCACCATGGCATCAGCTGATGGCTAAACTGTATGGACAATTCCTGGTAAGGAACGCAACCATCCACTTTGTTGTACTGAAGCTTTAAATGGACAGTTGTGCAGAATTACAAAGCAGATGAACTCTCTGTTTTCAACTGGAGAGCATCTCTTATTTCCACGTAACTCAGCTCCTGCACCTGAGGCCATTGGATGCCCGTTACCAGCCAGAATCACTGCCACACACCCTGGGGACCCTTCTCCTTCTGTTCTTCCCAAGAGGATGGAAAGGTTTTGTAGCAAGACCTAGAAAACAGCCAGCCAGCCTGTTCTTAATTGCTGTCATCACAGCTGGTTAGGTAATACGTTTTTTCTGATACAGCTTCCTTCCTGGGGATTTTAATTAAACTGAAAAAAATTGTCAGACGCTAAAAGAAAGATGATATGTGCATGGAGGATGAGTCAAGAATGTCAGTCGCTAAGCTGAGGGTTAAGTTCCTGTTTGTTCGGTGGAGGGGGGGGAGGGCTAAAGAAAATTCAAAACGGCAGCTGAAAAGCACAGATTGACTGCCACCCTCCTGAGATTTCATCTCCAAGCATGAGTGAAGGAAGGCAGGTTTCATTCAGCAAGCTCAGGACCTGTATGCTACATCCATACGCAGAGAACGTGCTCTTAGCTAGAGCACGGGCAACTGCCCCCCACTGGCCGGAGCTAGCATTTACAGCCTAGCCTGAATGCACTGGGAAGGTCATTGGGTGACCCTCCAGCAGGCAGCAATGGAGACACTTCACACAGCTCCACTGGAGAGCAGACCCAATCTAGGAGGCACAGACCATCCATGATGTTGAGTATTATCAGGACGGCGTATTTGGTCCAATGCTCCCACGCCCTGTAGACTGATATTAATTTATCCTTTTTTTTTTCTTTTGTTTTCTGAAAGCAAAGGCATAGCTTTTCAGCCAGCCCTTCCCTGAAGGCTCATATCTTTGGCCCAACTATCTAAACTCCCAACAAGGAACTGTGTTATACACAACAGGGACACAACTGGGTCTTGAAACTATTCACAAATGGGTTTTCCTATACTGGATCCCTTTGCTGCACTAATTGCAAATTCTGATTCAACAGTGAGCTGTTCTAATGCTTCTTTTTATTTAAATGCATTGTAATCCACCTTTTGGAAAAGGCAGAATAGCCAAAGTTCATTAATAAATACTGTAAATAAATCATGATAGTGCAAAATAAAAATGCTGAGTCTAGGTCTGAATAAGGTCCGTAGTTTGATCTAGGCAACTGCCTAATGCACCACATTTTGAAGATGCCAAATGCACAGGCTGCTCCTGACTTTCACCCCCCTCTCACTCTCTGACCTGGAGGGGGGGGGGGAATCTCTGGTCCTGCCTACGAGTGCCAGAATCCTAAATCCAGCTCTAGGATGAATAAGTTCACAGGAAAGGGAGGTATCATCTGTAATGAGGCAGCCTGGGGTCTTGAAAAGGCTGTGACTGGATTAGGCTTCTCAAAGTTAACCTTGGCCAAATGGTAGGACTAAGGAGAAATTCTAGGATATTAATGATGTCAAAATGTCTAATGCAGCATCAAATTCTACTTTGATTCATGCGCTGAACTGAAATGCTAGAAGAGCAAAGTGTTGAGTCTGTTTGCAACAAACTACAATCCATTTCCTTCAACAATGAAATGATCTTTAAAATAGCTTAAAGGAGAAGGACTGATTTCCAAAGTCAGCCTCTTGCGGCAAGAGATTACAGGGTTCATGTACAGTGACCTTTTTCACACAGAAGTGAGCAGTGGCCACCCCTTTAAAGGAAAGTACCTGCTGTTATCTCTGGCATGCAGAAACGTCCCGATTCTTCATCTTCCCAGGAGTTCCCTGACAGTCTCGTGCTCCAGCTGGAGAGTCTGCAGTCCTTGAGCTGCTATGGAAGTGACGACCCTAGCCAGAAATGCAGCAATGTGGAGATAAATCACATTTCTGAACATTTAGGGGCTGATTTTTGAAGCCCAGGTAGCTGGCCATTTTTACAGCAGCCCCCTATTGAGGCGTGTTTTCAGCTGCAACCAAAATGTTCCTAAAAGTGACTGGACAAAATCTGGCAGGGGGGATGTGGGCCTGCTGTTTGGCACCCAGGGTTAGCCAGCACTGAAAAGCTGTGCTACAGAGCTGCCAAGTTACCGAACGTAGCCCACTCCCAATTTCTGACAGCCCTCTCCTGATGCAGCACTTGTTTTAATGGGTAGAATCAGGGACTACAAATACCATTCTGCTTTGGGATGTAAGTTCAAACCCAGCACTGGCCAAAATGTCTAAGATTTAGGGGTTCAGTGGGAGATGGATGAGAATCCCCCCCGATTTATATTGCACAGAATCCCACCGCCTTCCTAAAGGTCTATTATGTATATTCTCCACACATATAAGCCAGTCACCTTCCAAAAATTGGCAGAAATAGGAAATGAAATGGGTTTTGTGTTTAGGAATCAAACCCAGCTCTCCCACATGGTGGCATGACATGGTGGCATGGAGCTGGAGCCTCTATGCAGCAGAGCCAGATGCCCCACCTTGCAATCCTGCTGAATCAGCACTTGGCTATCAGCATGCCTTAAGTCCTTGCATAATAGCTTATGAAACCTCTTGTAGATCATGTTAGGAGACCCTATAGAGCAGCCCCCCCCCCCAAAAAAAAAAAAAGAAATTGGTCCTCAAAGGTCACCACCTAGATGGGGTTTTTGGGCCTTCCATAAAGAATATCTAAGATTATATACAAATAGATCTCATGCATATTCATTGTGGAAATCCTGAAAACCTGACTGGATGTAGTCCTTAAGGATCAAGTTTGGGGACCCCTGCCCTAGAGGTTTAAGATCTGAGATCTGCAGTTTTTTTAATCTGCAGTTCCAGCGAGCAAAGTGAAGATTAATCTTCTCACCCGGCTAACCTCAGAACCAGCATGGAGGACTCTAGCAACCCACTGAGCTTACTGCTCCTAGCAGCCAATGCAGTACTGCCCACAGAACCTCCTCCTTCC